>NW_026068005.1:1215915-1242650 GCF_014885135.2 Alexandromys fortis | reverse complement strand
TCTCTCTCTCTCTCTCTCTCTCTCTCTCTCTCTCTCTCTCTCTCTCTCACACACACACACACACACACACACACACACACAATCTGAAGGAGCTTCAAAGAGTGCCCCTCCCCAGCCATCTGTGTATGTGACACTGTAAGTCTTTGGAGGAAAAACACAGCAGAGAGAGAGCCTGTAGGACGCACAGAGCTGACACACCAGAAAACCCTCCTTCACCTAAGTTCTTCCAAAGAACATTTTCTAATGTCACTTTGGGGAAGTGGATCCACGTTCCGTTCAGCAGTTTCACGCTATTAGGGAAGCTCTCAGAGAAACTGGGATGAGAGCGGGAGGGAGGGAGGGGCTTACCATCTTCTCTGTATCTCTGAATTCTGTGTTGAAGTTCGCTCTCTGCCCTGCCCACGGAAGGCCTGTTTCAGTCTGCTGTGTTGCCCTCTTTTAAAGTCATTGTTAAAAAAAATGCTCACATGTACATATGTTACACGTTTCCCTCTCTTCCCTCCTTCCCTTCCCCCGCCAGTCCTCTGTACCCCCAGATAATTCCACTTCTCCTTTCCTCTTATATATGTGCATGCGATTGTACGTGTCTTTGTGGAACTAGGAACTAAAACTGAGAGAAAAGACACTTGGTCTTTCTGAGGCTGACTTAATCCTCTTAATATGATTACGTTGATCTGTTTTCCTGAGAATGGCAGTCTTGTTCGCGAAGGATGCAAACACACTTTACTGTGTATACATATCATGTTTCCTTTTTCCGGTCCTCTGTTGACGGACACCTAGGCTGGCTCTGCTATAGCTATTGTGCACAGTGCTACTGTAAACGCAGATGTCCTAGCGGCTCTGTGCTGTGGTGACTGGAAGCCCTTTAGTAAACACCCAGGAGGGATAGAGAGGGCTAGAAGACCAGCTTTAGTTTTTTAAAGAGCCTCCACACTGATTCCCTGGGGCTGGGCTGTTTTGCATTCCCACCAGCAGTCTCAAAGGGTCGTCCCCTTGGGCCCACAGTCTCACCCGGGTTCATAGTCAGGTGTCTGAAGCCACCCTGTCCTTGGTGTGCAATGCTCCTTTTTTGTTGTCTAAGGTCCTCATCACAATCTCTGCACCTGCTGTGCAATCTCCTTCCTCTCCCTGACCCTCCTCCCTTCAGCTTATGAGGACCCCTGTGGCCACACCCAGAACAGCCAGACTGTCCCCCCCTAAAGGTCCTTAGCCCATCACACCTTTACTCTCCCTTTAGCTCTGTCAGGTGGTATTTCCTCGGGGCATGGGCATAAGGATGTGACTATCTTTGGGGGCCACTATTCACCACCATTCGGCCTACCCAGGGGTCTCTCGGGCTATGTCCTTCATATGTGTACTAAGGGCAAACAAGGCACCCCACTAAAGCGATCTCTTAAATGAGTCTGGGAATGTCCATACTGTCCTTTTCATTCATTCATTTATTAATTCACTTACGCTTTTGAAACAGTCTATCCCAAACCTGCCTCCAGCTCCCTCTGCCTCCTGAGTGTTGAGGTGACATGCCAGTTTATGCCCAATTCATGCAGTGCTGGGGATGGAACTTTGTGCATGCTAGGCTAGGGCCCTACCAACTAGGCTATATCCCCAGTTCTCAAAGGCTTTGCAGTAAGAGTGTATGGTTGGCAGAAGCATCCCTTCTTGATAGGAACAGGGAGTGCAAGTTATTTGGGGACCATGACTTACAGCTAGATTCTGAACCCTGTCCTGGGGAAGCTCTGGCCTTTCTCTCGGCTAATTGATTTTCCTGAGACTAGTCCAGTCTCTAAGGAACTCTCTGCAGTTGCTGTTATTTGCTGGTGTTTAGGGTCCTGTCTTGTCTTGAATCACGGAGAGACACTAGCCAGAATCTTCTCCCTCTCCTCCAGGAATGGTGAGACAGGGGAGTGACAGATAAGGCCTTCTCAATCTGAAGTCCTGAATCAGGCCAGCTGAGGTCAAAAGAAGTTCTAAGGTGTTTAGAGAATGCCTGTCTCACAGGTTAAAGTAGTCAAGCATTGTTGGGGAAGGAAGACTGGGATGTGGGTGCTATGCAGGTAGCCAGCTAGAGGCTAAAAACTGATCTCACGAGGAGAGCCCATCCTCTTGACCAAGCCTATAGAGACATACAAAAGAGCCATTGACAGGCCAGGGACATAGGTCACTCAGGGACTCGGATGGAAAAAAAACTTTTGACAAAGCCAAGAAAGGGAGCCAGGGTGGGAGGTGATTCAGTGGGTAAAGAAAGTGCTTGCCTCACAAGCACTAACACCTGAGTTCCGGTACCCCAAACCACCTAAAAGCTAGATATGCTAACACATGTGTCAACATACATGTCATCCCAGTGTTCTATTGCAAGATGGGATGTGGAGACTGGAGAAGCCCCAGAAGAGCTCAGGCTGAATAGCCTGAACTACACAGCAGAAAACAGCAACAGACCCTGCCCTAAGTAAAGTTGAAGGCAAGGACCAATCAATACCCAGAGTTGGCCTCTGACCTCCACATGCACGCCATGGTACACATGCATTCATAGTCACATCAAACACATACGTGCTAGGGGGCATACAGATTTTAAATATGGTATACAACTTGGGGACTGGGGATGAAGTTAAATGGTAGGGTGCTTGCTTAGCATACTCAAGTCCCTGGATTCTATCCTTAGCATGTTAAAAAAAATGGAGGGAGGGAGGGAGAGAGAGAAAGAGAGAGAGAGAGAGAGAGAGAGAGAGAGAGAGAGAGAGATAGAGAGAGAGCTAGCTCCAGGTCATTGAGAACAAGGTATTCTGTCTCAAAAATCAAGGTGTATGAAGAGTGAAAGCCAAGGCTGACTTCTGGCCTAAACAGACAGACAGACAGACAGACAGACAGACACACACACACACACATTGAGAGAGAAAGAGAGAGAGGGGGTGGTTATGTAGGCTTCATAATTCATGTCTAAGACTCCATGTGCTTCCTCAATAAAGTGTTCTCACTCGTCATCTATGAAGCTTCTTCTTGCCATGGATGGAGGCTGCTACAGAGAACCATGATTAATCAAACTGCAGAGAATAAATGACCGGTGTCCAGCCTGAATGGGGCATCCATACACAACCCCTACACCAAAAACACTCAGGGGATATCACAGAGGAGGGCATGCAAGGACTGAAAGAGCCGGAAAAGCAGGACAAGAGCTGCAACATGGCGGGAACACAGCTCCCGTGAACACTCAGCAATATGGCTGCTTCCACAAAACCACAGCGGGCAGCACATCAACATGGTGGAGAGAGATTCTCGAGGCCCCAATGACAGTCAAAAGACTGCAGGCAGTCAATGGCTGCTCAGAGAAGGGAGTGGGTTCTCTACGGATGAGGCCCGGGATAGGTCATACAAACCTTAATGGTCCATCCTAAACCCATGTATATATTGGGCAACACTAACTGGACTCAGTAGATTGTGAACCATCTACATGCACATATATAATTTATCATACATATAGTATTTATAGAAGCAGGCATGGGTTTGATAGGGAGATATGGGGTGGCATTGGAGGACTTGGAGGGGGGGAAATGATGTAATGCAGTGTGTTTAAGTATGACACTCTCAAAAAAAAATCATTCACGGATTTTAACAATTTTTAGGTCTGTTTGGGGTTCCTCAGAGCCCTCTGACCTCTGCTTTGTGGGGTCTTTGGGTTCTTCAGAACACACAGGTTACATCCTTATGGCCACATCCCCTCAACCCCAAGAGAGCAAGAAAACATCTGGGTGGACCAGCTGGCTGTTCTTCCCATAGGTTTGCATGCAGGACTCCAACAAAGGGCCTGGAAGAGGACAGAACTGCAGCTCCCTCCATCCCTACCCTACGCCTGCTTCTGAGGTTCTCCAAGCACACAGCAACCATTCTTCTGCTTGTATTTCATAAACCAATTGGCCTGTGGCAAGTGTGGACGTGTAGATTTCACACACGACGGATCTGTTTCCAATCCAATTACAGGAAGGTACTAATTGGTCACATTACAGCAATTACCAATGTTTTTAACCTGTGTCACTATGGAATGGTTCTCTGCACAGCCAGTTCCAGAGAGCTGAGCTTTCTCTACCTTGGAAGAGTCCCATGCTGGAGAGTCTCTGCAGGTCCCTCTTTATCTTTGTTTTTCCACCATGGCATCACCCACGCTTCCCAGGCTCAGCAGACCCTTCCTTGTGGCCCCTTCCCAGCTAGCCCTCTAAATGTGAGGAGATCTCTCTCATGTTCTCTGAGGATCTCTTAAACTCAGGGTCCTAAGGTTTATTCCATCATGTCTAAGAAAATATGTATTCTTGAATTTATTTTAATACTCAGCTTTCTGAACCCTGGTGTGGGACTTCGGGTGCTGGAATCTTTCTGATTGTCATCAAGGCCCGACCTCCTTTCTCCTAACCTCTGCCAAGGAAGACGTGGGACTGCCGGGACACTTTGGTGACCACACCTACTAGCAAGCAAAGGGACAGGTAAAAGGAGTCTCCAGCTCTCGGTGTTTGTCCTATGGATGAGATAGAGGAGGTGGGAAGGGTCCTTTGAGGGCTCAGACCTTCAGACTCAGAGGGTGTAATTCCTGCTTTTTACAGTCTTTCTATGACACCCATTTCTAGCTCCTAATGTTCTCTTCTATTCTACAAACTCTGTATTAGTCAGGCTTCTCTAGAGGAGCAGAACTGAAACATATACAAAAATATATAAAATTCCATATTTGTGAGAAAATATACTCATATGTGTATGTGAACATATATGTATCTATATATTGATATATTTTTCATGATTTGTTAGAGTTGCTTACAGGCTTTACCCAACTAGTACAGCAATGTCTGTCTCCTGGACAGCCTGGAATCTAGTAAGTTGTTCAGTCCTTAAGACTGGGTATCTCTGCTTGCCTTTCCGTCTATATTAGAATCTCAGAAAAAGTAAACTCTAATGCAAACCAAGAGTAACTCAGCAGCAGAACTGACGAACTTGCCAGCAAGAGTGAGAGACAAGGCCAAAAGCAAAAGCTTCTGCCTTCCATGATTGTTTCATGGATGCTGCCACCAAAAGGTGTGGCCCAGATCTTGGGTGGGTCTTTCCTCTTCAAATGATACAATGAAGAAAGCCCCCAAGATGTGCCTAGCTGCTTGGGTGTTAGTTGATTACAGAAGCAATCAATTGACAAGGATTGGTCATAGACAAAGCCTAGGATGGCTTCTTCTCTCGCTGCTGGAATGCAGTATCTGAGCTCAGCAGCTTAGGTGTAGACAGCCATGCTGCACCCATGGTCAGGAAGCAGAGAGAGGTGAACGCTGGCGCTCAGCCCACTTTCTCCCTTCATTCAGTCTGAGACTCTGTCCTAGGAAGTACTGCCACCACTCAGTTAATTAGGTCTTCCCTATTCCGTGAGATCTTCCTGACAACACTCTCACAGACACACCCAGAAGTACTTCTTAATGATGACTCTGAACAAAATTAAGGATCACGGACCCCACATTTATCACTGTGATATTTCATACATGTATTCAGTGGGCACCGATCAATTGAGGCCTTCAGAATTTCCATCTTGTTTCTCTGGAGACTTCAAACCCTCTCTCCTTATCCACAAAATATTACTGTGGTTTGGGCTCTGAAGTGTCTCCAAAGCTCGTATATTGAAAATTCGGTCCTTAGGTGGTGTCACTGTATGAGAGGGTGATGAAAATTTTAAAATGTGGAGCCTATCTTAAGGAAGTAGAAGTAGGTTGTCCTGATTCCCTCTCTGTCTGTCTGTCTATTTCCATATCTGTCCTCTCTCTCTCTCTCTCTCTCTCTCTCTCTCTCTCTCTCTCTCTCTCTCTCTCTCTCTCTCTCTCCCTCTCTCTCTCCCTCTCTCCCTCCCTCCCTCTTCCTCCCTCCCTCCCTCCCTCCCTCTCCCTCCCCCACCCTCCCATGAGATAAGCACGTTCTCTCTCTCTCTCTCTCTCTCTCTCTCTCTCTCTCTCTCTCTCTCTCTCTCTCTCCCTCTCTCTCTCCCTCTCTCTCTCCCTTCCTCCCTCCTTCCCTCTTCCTCCCTCCCTTCCTCCCTCCCTTTCCCTCCCCCACCCACCCATGAGATAAGCAAGTTCTCTCTCTCTCTCTCTCTCTCTCTCTCTCTCTCTCTCTCTCTCTCACACACACACACACACACACACACACACACACACACACTTCTGCTATTTTGAGGTTCTGTCTCAGGATGACCTCCAATCAACAAAGTCAAGGACTGTGAGCTGAAACCTACAAAACCTTGAGTCAAAGAAGAGTCTTTAGGTTGTTTGTTTTCAGAGATTTGGTCACTCAGCTGTGCCACAGAACACTAAAGCTTATCATTCTTGCTAATTTACATTTGGTACCAATTCTCCACTCTTCCCCACAAATCTTCCTAGGCCCGAGCAATTAACATTCCACTCTCTTCTGCTTTGAAATCAACTTCTTAGCTTTCATATATGGGAGAGAATATGAGCTTTATGTCTTTCTGTATCTGGTTTACTTTACATAACATTAATATCCTTCTTTTATAAACAAAACTAGTACATGTTATTAACTTATAAATTTTATTAGTAAATTATAACATCAAATATGTTAATTTAATATTTAAATAGTATACATTACATAGGAAAAACAATCCTATGTTTATTTAGGAACACGTAAGTCCTCAAATATAAATTACAAAAAACAATCCTTTAGGAAATTATTTTTAACTGTGATACACAATTTATTGAAAGAAAATATTAATATTTACTATTTTATTCTAATATTAAGTAATATGCAATGTTAATGTTTAAAAATATTAAATACTATGATGTGTAGTATTCCACCAATTACTTTCTTTTTATGGCTAAATAATATTCTGCTGTGTATCTGCATCATTTCTTACGCTGTTAATTACTGATGGACATAGAGATCGACTGCTTGTCTCTTAGCTATTGCAAATCAAAATGCAATAAGAATGGGCATGCAGTTATTGCCTGGTATACAGATTTCACTTCCTTTGCAAATATATGCAGAAGTGGAAGAGATGGATCATGGAGAAATCTGGTTTTAGTTCTGTGGAGACTCGCCACACTGTTATCCACAGTGGCTGCACTTTCTCCTATTGATAAAGTCATTTCTATCAGGATGAGAGGCTGTCTCACTGGGACTTCAGAGTTCATTTACATGATGACTAGTGATGCCATACAGTTTTTGCATATTTTTTAGTCATTTGTGTTTCTCTTTTGACAATTTTCTATTTAAATCACTTGACCATTTTTAACTAGAATATTTGGAATTTTTCTGGTGTGGTGCTTGCGTGCATGTATGCATGCGTATGGGAGTGCGTGCATGTGGGTGTGTGTGCATGCATGCGTGTGTGTGCGCGCACGTGTGTGTGTGTGTGTGTGTGTGTGTGTGTTGAATTCCTGATATATTCTGAGCATTAACCTTTGTCACGATTTCAAAGCACTTTTTCTCATTCTACAGTTCATCTCCACTGGGCAGAAGCATCTTAGTTTGACATAAGCCCATCAATCACTTCTGTTCCAATTTTTGTTTTGTTATCTGTGTTTTTGAAGTCTTATAAAAAGACCATTCCTAGCTGGGCGGTGGTGGTGAATGCCTTTAATCCCAGCACTTGTGAAGCAGAGGCAGGAGGATCTCTGTGAGTTAAAGGCCAGCCTGGTCTACAAGACCTAGTTCCAGGTCAAGCAACAAAGCAACACAGAGAAACCTTGTCTCAAAAAACAAACAAAACAAAGAACAACAACAGAAACCCATTTTTTATTCCAATGTCTTGAGCTTTTCTCCAGTTTTCTTCTAGTAGTTTTATGGTTTTAGGCTCTACATTCACATCTTTGATCTGTTTGGGGTTTCTTTTTCTTAGTATAGTGAGAAACAGAATGTTCTGGCTTCTTTTGTGTTGCTGTGATGAAACACTAATCAAAAGCTAATTAGAAAGCGCCTATTTCTTCTCATTCTTGTGGGTCACAATTCACTGTTTCCAGAGGTCAGGGCAGTCAGTCAAGACTTGTCTGCTGCTCCATGAATCATCACCTCCGGGGAACTCACTCAGAGCCAAACAAGTAAGCCAAGAACCATGGGGGAATGCTGCTTCACGGGTGGCTCTCTGGCTAACTCATAGTTATCAAGTATTTTATGCAGCCCGTGGCTATCTTTCTGGGGATGGACTACCTATAATGAACTAAGCCCTCCTGTATCAATTAATAATCAAGGCAATCTTCCACAGACATGCACGCAGAACAATTTGATGGCAATTCCTCAATTGAAGCTTCTTAGATGAATCTAGGCTGCATCAAGTTGAAAACTAAGTCAAACAGGATATGGGGTTGTTTATCTTTATATGGATAACCAATATCTCTGGTATCCCTTATTGATGATGACAATTAGTTTGAGTTATCATTTGGATGCAGTGTAGAGTCACAGGGAAAGGGAGTACTACAAGGAATTGTCTAGACTAGACTGGCCTCTGGCATTACCTGTGAGTGATTGGGAAATGGGGTTAATTGAGGTGAGAAGGCCCACACTGAATGTGGGCAGCACCATTTCATGGGCTGGAATCCTGGATGTGGGGTGACAAGCTGATTCAAGTTCCTGCACCTTGACATCCCCTCAGTGAGGAAGTGTGAGCCAGCACAACCTTTGCCCCCTTCAGTTGCTTTATCAAGGTATTTCATCATAGCGACGGGAAATGAACTAAGATGCTAGCCTTCACTCCAGGCATATTCTGAGCACTGCGGATGAAATCCAGACAGCCTCAGATGCTCGGATTTACTTTTAGGATCTGTTGATCTTTATACCCACATCATACTGTGTCTATTGCTGGATTATGACTTGAGACTAGGTTTTATGATGCCCCTAGCATTTCTCTTTTTGCTCAGCATTTCTTTAGCTATTTGTGGTCTTGTCTGTTTCCATGTGGGTTTTAGGATCGTTTTCACTGTTTCTATAAGGAATGCTGTTGGCATTTTGGTAGGGATTGGCATTGAATTTGTGGCTTACTTTGGATACCAAGAATATTAATATTACTTCTTTCAATATGTGAAAAAAATCCTTCTATCTTTTCAATTTATCTCATGTAATTTTCATTATCGAGAACATCCACTTCCTTAAGTAAATTTATTCCTAGGTATTTCTGGTAGCTATTGTGAGTGGAGTTATTTTACGATTTCTTTCTCAGTGAGTTCTTTATTGGTATATAAAAATGCTACTGAGTTTTGTGCCTACTGGGTAGGTTTATGATTTCCAGTGGTCTTTTGGTGACGTCTTTAGATTCTGTATAGTTAAATCCTTAAACAACAGTTGAGACGGGGACGCTAATCTCCACACACACAAAATTGAGTATAACTTTTGGCTTCCCCAGAACGTAGCTACTAATAGCTTGCTGTTGGCCAAAAGCCTCCTCTCAACATAAACAGCCAATGAACACATATGCTGTGCATCGTCTGAGGCTGAAAGCTAGGCAAGGACTATAAGGAATTGTCTCTTACTGGGATGCACGATTTAAAGGGAGAGAAAAACTGTTCATGCAGTAGAGATCAGGAGCATGCATGCAGACTTTTAAGTAGGTGATCGCAACCCAAGCTCACCACAGTAGCAGGGGGAGACAGCTATAAAATATAAGAGTAGTACAGTATCACTGTAATTAATTTTATGCGGTTATGATTGGATGCCGATTCTTTGTATATGTATTGCACACTCCTCTCCACTATAAATTGCACTAAGTATGGCAGAGGTTTATGTGTATGGGTTTCAGTACTTTTTTTTTTTTTTTGAGACAGTGTTTATCATGTAGCCTTTGGCTAGCCTGAAACTTACTATGTAGACCAGGGTGGCCTTAAACTGGAGATTTGCCTGCCTCTGCCTCCCAAGTGCCGGGATTGTAGGCAGGCTTCACCATGCCCACCAGCAAGTTTTGGTAAGTGTGTGCACATGTGTGTTCTTGTATGTGTATGTGTGTGTGCATGGGTGTGGAAGACACAGGTCAATGCTAGGTGTTTCTCTCAGATGATCTTCCATCTTTCTTTTTTTTTTTTTTTTTCAAAGACAGTATCTCTCACTGAACCTAAAGATCACGAATTTGGCTAAACTAGCTACCCAGCAGGTCTCAGGGGTCTTCCTGGCTCACCTTCCCAGCACTGGGGTGACAGACATATGCCACGAGGCTGGATTTTTTTTTACATGGGTTTTGGAGAACTCAGGTCCTCAGGTGTATTATTCATGGAGCTAAATTTTAACTTTTTTATAATATATTGATGTATAGTCAATGGTAGTACCTGTATTTTTTGCACTCGTGGCATACTTAGCTTTTTAAGCTTATAGGCTGTATAGTTGACCTGTGAATCATTTCAAATTGTTGCAATGCTCAGAAGGAAAATTTCCTTATCAGTAAATCTGTAGAGTTCAAACAATATTCAAGGGTCAAATGTTTATATGATCATACCATCTACAAACAGGAATAATATGGCTCACCTCCTTCTTAGTTTTTAAATATTTTTTAATTACGTTGTTTGCGTTCGAGTGTGTGCACAGTTAACCATGGAGGCCAGACAAGGGCCGCAGATTCCCTGGAGCTGGAGTTATAGATGCCTATGAGCCACCAGATGTGCTTGAGGGGAACCGGACTCCAGGCCTCTGGAAGGACAGAGAGCAAGCTCAACTGCTGAGCCAGTTCTTCCGCCCCTCCCTCTCTGCTTCTATGCCCTCAGCTTCCTCTTCTTGCCTTACTGGGTAAGACTCTTAGGAGTAAATAGCAGAGGGAAGCGGACACTGACAGCTTTGTCTTGCTCCCTATCTCGGGGAAAATGCTGTCAGCTCTTAGTGCGCGGCATGGCATTTGCTGTGGATTTGTGATAAGCGGCCATCGCTAGGATGAGATTTACTCCTTCTGTGCATAATTTTCATGGAGGTTTTTTTTTAATCATAAAGAGATGTTGGATTTTTCTTGAATTCACACTCCACATACTTTACTGTATCACTCAGTGCAGCTTCTGACGTTGTAGATAGCCAGTAAGTACTTGCTAACTGAGCAATAGGATCGGCTGTTCTACAGCTTCCGTATTGCCAGGCTTTTCAACCAGTGGTTCAAATAAAGTTCCACTAATGCTAGAACCTTCCTTCTTCTAATCGCAGTTTCTACTCCATTGCAGAAGGCTCCCCTGCTAGTCGGGTGGTGGCGATGCACACCTTTAATCCCTTCACCGGGAAAGCAGAGGCAGGTAGACTCTATGAGTTCAAGGCCAGTATAATCTACCTGGTGAGTTTCAGGACAGCCAGATCTACACAGAGAAACATTACCTCGAAACAAACAAGCAAACAAACAAAGGTCTCCCCTGCCATCAGGAGAATATGGTGGTTGGTATCCTTCAAGTGGCATTAAGTTGGTTGTTCTTGTCAGCTGAATGGAATTTAGAATCATACAGAATAAAAGTGTCTGAGCATCTATGGGAGGGAGTTTCTAGATCGCAATAACTGGAGTGGAAAGACTACAGTGAATGTGGGTGGCACCATCTCACAGACTGGGGTCCTGGATTGAATTTAAAACATGAAGGTGAGCTGAGCACCTGCATTCCTTTCTCTCTGCTTCCTGACTACGGGTAAATGCGACCAGCTGTCACAAGCCCCTGCCACCACGCCTTCTCCAGGATGGACTGAGTCACAATAAACGCTTCTTTAATTTGCTTTTGTTAAGTATTTGGTAACAGCCAAGGGAAAGTAACAAATACAGACATCTTCAATGACCCCAAGTCAGCCCAAGGCCTAGTTGTTGCTAACAATGGCTGCCAGCTGTTACAGTGGTCACCGACTCTGCCCTGAGGCCCCTGGCTGACCCTTGACTCTGCTATGGAATTCTCATGCTGTTGAGGGACCGATAGTCTACTAGATGGCTTTCTTGCCTGAAGTTTAGATCATGCTGCCTCTTCTCCCCAATAACAACACCACCCTTGCACTGCACGGTGACGGCAAAGTATTCCCCTGTGCATTGAGAGTGGCCATACCTCTGGAAATGGTCCCGTGATTGACACCTGAGACCCTGAAAGAATTCGTTGGGTCAATGATGGGCGCCTTCTGCTCAGTAAACCTAACGCTCATGTCAGGATGTGGAAGACGAACTTGAGAAGGTCACTGGATGTCTTTATTTGCTGCTATTTCCACTGTAGCTGCATTGAGTAAATCTCCTTCCTTGGCTTTTCACAAATGCTTATCTGTTTAACTGGCGTATTTGGATGGATGGGCGAGCATAGCTTGTTGGGTTTGCCAGGACCCTGGCTCAGACCCTAACAACTCTGGCAACAATCACATCTGCAAAAACCTAATTCCAAAATCAAGCTCCCGTTCTGAGATTTCAAGTGGATATGAATTCAAGAGAATACTATTCAACCCAATAGAGCAACATTTTTACAGTGAAATAAAAACTCATGAAAAAAAAAAACTCCGTGAAGAACGAAATTTCCAATTTTTGACTGATGACCAAATCCCCTAGCATGACTCCCCTCAATCACCTTCCCAGCCCCAGCCCTACTGAGGCCACCTCTACAAGAAGCCTCTAGAACACAAGAATAGGTAAAAAAAAAAAAAAAAAAAAAAAAGATGTCCTATGACTGTTCCTCAGGAGCAGACATCTGCTCACCCTGGGGTAGGGTACAACAGCATCACCTCAGGCAGAGTAACAAACAGCACCATCCAAGCTCAACAGGCCAAAAAAATAAAAATAAAAAGGTTCCACCCAAGTCTCGCCTGGCGAACCAGTGAATTTACGGTAGTTGCTTATAAACTCAAAGTTACTCAAAGGCAGCTTCATCACGAAAAACCTGCCCCAGTCAGAGGTGGGCAGGGTCAGCAGAGCTGGAGCTGATCTGGAAAATAAGGATGGTCCCTTTAGAAGGGCATGCTCTTCCATCCCCACCCCACCCTGGGGAGAAGGTTGTTCCTGGCCCAGCCAGAGGACTTGCAACCATTACAACTTGCTAAAGGCTGGTGAGTGGAACCAATATGGGAATAGAAGATCTTAAAGGAGAGGATTCTGGGTCATAGGAACCCTCCTGGAGACTCCCACTCCTGGGACCCCTCCCACAATGCCAATGGGAAGTGTCTTGCACAAAGTTTGTTGTCCGGGTTCCTTCTCCGTCCATGGCTGCTGTCTTCAGCGCTCCCCATGTCTCTCTCTCTCCAAAGACCACCCCCACATTCCTGACAGCAGTGACCGTCTCCTAGCCTACAGCCCACTTTTTCTGCACCAATCTTCTTTCCAGGACATAAACCTTTCTGTCCTTCCCACCAAGTGAACTCAGAGGTGACCCTGAGATAATTATCTCTCCACCAAGAGATTCCCCTCCCCTTAACATTTTGGGGGCTCATCTGGGATTGAAGACCCTGGTGACACAGGTATGGGGGACAGTTTGCAAAGTTGTTTCCCTGAGGCTTCGAAGCCCAACTTGCCGTAAGCTCCACACAAGCCTCTCCTCCCCCCAGTAACTGTTTACTCTCCTAACCTTAGGACAGGGCCTCCTTAACCTCCTATGTTTCTACTTTTCAAGCCTTGTAAATTGTATGAACTTTCTGAGCTTTGTGGGTTGTATGAGCTTCGTGGGACATATAAATCATATGAACTTCCCAAGCCTGGTCAGTTTCCTTAGCTTCCTTAGAGTCCGGAGCCTCTCCCTTCCCTCTAGGAGAGAGTAAATACTTCAACTTAGAGGAAACCATACACAACAAGGAGTCCAGTACTCCCCGCTTTCCTTCATCCATCTTCAGCTTTACTGGCCTAGCAGGTTTCTCCCACTGCTTAGCTCTGTAAACAATGAGGGGCGGCTATCTGTTTCAGGGGCTTGACCTCCCAGGTGTCCACAACACGAGCCTCTCTGTACCACTCTGGTTAGAAAAGACTTGTAAACAAGCTCTGTTGGAAACTCTTCTTTTCCTCCTGGCATCTGCTTGTCTGCACTAAAATGACTCTGTGTTTAAAGAAACAGGAGCCTTCTAGAGAGAGGTGAAGCCTGTGCACCAGGCCTGACGAGATCTCATTACCGCTAGGAGCATCAGAGACAGATCAACCACAACAAGCCCTGGAAAGCCTTCCTCCCCCCTCCCCACGCCCTGTGTGCAACCCTAGGGAAACAGATCTTTGTGATCAGCTAGTCTTGAAATGGCTTTGGAAATTGTCAGACTCCGTCTCTGCCTGGACGCTAGTTTTCCAGTAATTGAAGGTAAGAAATAGCCCAGCCAGAGCTGTAGTGACTCAAAAAGTAGGTCATAAATATGTTTGAATCAAATTACTGAGACTAATTCCTGGCAGCAAACACTACAGCAAGCAGGCCTCTGTGTTTGTTTTCCTTTCTTTTCTGGAATTACAGAGACAAAGCATCGAAACATTCATGGTTCCTTCCTGCTGAACAAAGAAAGGACAGAGAATTCGATATTATTCATATCTGCACACATTTTGGTACATATAAAATTCAAGGCACTTTCTAAGTGTAATTTCCATGAAATCAAACTGACAAGGTTGATAGTGAATTATCCTTGTTTTTAGAGACTAAAAGAATCTCAGAGAGAGAAAGTCCATTCATTCAGACCCCAGTTGAATCTTCACGGGACTCACAAACTGTATGTAAAGCCGCAGTTCTAATAGGATCGTGACTTTACAGATGCTGGATGAATGCAGACACCAAACGAAACTGCTCCGGGCCATGAGCCTTTTCAATGGGTGTGACTGGATTGTGGGGAAAGAGCTTCCATGTAAATGTGAGAACCCACATAAAGCTGGGCATGGCAACACCTGTAACCCCAGAGCGCCTAGGGAAAGATGGGAGGTGGAGACGAGAGAATGAAAGTTATGAGACCAGCTAGCCTGGTATATGCAGTAGTGAGCACCAGGAAACACTGCTCCAAATAAGGTGGAAAGGCGAGGACCAACCCCAAGGTTGTCTTCTGGCCTCCATGTGGGTGTCCTAGCCTGTGCATGCCCACGTTACTAAGGAAGGGGAGACATGGCTGCCAGAGCTGGCTCCCTGTGGAAAGGCACTGGGACATGTTTGTGGTGATCAGGTTCTTTCACAGCCATAGCCACCATGGCAGGAGAGGCTGGGGGAGAGTCCCAACGACTCACAGAACAAAGGGGATTCCTTGCTGACAAAGAAATAATATTCCTCCTACATAGAGAAGAAAGCTGAAACAGCAGCAAGGGCCGGTGAAACGGCTCTGTAGAGAAAGTTAAGATACATCTCATGAAGCAAGCCTGACAACCTGGGCTCAATGCCTGTGCCCACGAGGAGGAAGAGAAGGACAAACCCTGCAAGTTTCCCTCTGACACCCACTTGTGTGCCAAGGGGCATGTATGCACGCACACACAGAGAGACACACACATACACATACATGCACACATGCATACATACATACATGCAGGCATTCATACATACATAATGCAGGCATGCATACATACATGCATGCGTGCATACATACATGCAGGCATGCATACATACATACATGCATGTGTGCATACATACATGCAGGCATGCATACATACATGCATGCATGCATACATACATGCAGGCATGCATACATACATGCAGGCATGCATGCATACATACATACATGCATACGTACATGCATGCATATATTCATGCATACATACATACATGCATACGTACATGCATGCATATATTCATGCATGCATACATACATGCATACATTTAAGAGATAAGCAAACCCTGTGCATACACATGATGAGCCAGGACTCCTCTCTGAGAAGCCAGCACTCCTGCTTCCTGGCTTTTCTAGTGTTTCTTTCTCCTAACTCTTGTCCTTAACTTACATTTTAAAAATGTCTTTTAATAAATTCTAACTCTGCTTCATTCTGACTGAGGCTAAGCCAAAGATCCAGTTCGAAGGAGATGGACGCTTCCAGCTGCCTCAGGCAACAACAGGAAGCTGTGCCCTGCCGCAGTGAACAGCTCTCGCAGGCACCCAGGTTCTTCTCACTCAGATTTGTCCTAGGCCTCCCTGTCCTCACTCAGCCCAAAGGGAAGGAACTGCCTCACCCCTTCAATCTCTTCCTGCTGTGAACTTCAGACTGTGATCCTTTGCAAACAGAAATCCCCTTGCGGGCCTAGAGAGATGGCTCAGCAGTTAAGGTTGCTTTCTGCTCTTGCAGAGGACCCCAGTTCTGTTCACAGCACCCACAAAGAGTGACTTACAGCTGCCTGTAACTCCAGCTCCAGGGGATCCGACGCCCTCTTCTGGCCTGTATAGACGCTGCACTCACGTGCACATCCCCACATAAAAAACAATAAAGTCCCTGAAAAAACAAAGGCTGTTGAAGAGTTTCTCTATTCTAAAAACAAAATCTCTCCCACGTGAATTATGCTACCCCCTCTAGAGAAACCAAGCAATTTAGCTTTGTTCTCACTGCATATTTAATTAAATTCTTCAGATCCATTAAATCATGTTGATGGGAAGCATTTAATGGTACGGAAACAGTGTTTGTGGCATATAAATAAGTGAAAAAATATTCGAAAGTACATGATGAAGAATCCTGATTGTGTGGAAGTGTGTGTGTGCTTGATGAGGAGGAGCGGGGAGCTTGCAAGTGCATTGTGGTTCACTGTTTTCCTTCCGACACCATCTTTTGGGCCAAGGCCTTAATACACCACGAGAAAGCTGTTTTGTTTGTTTGCTTGCTTAAGACAGAGTCTCTCTATGTAGTTAGGCTATCCTGGAACTCCGTTTGTAGACCAGGCTGGGCTGGAACTCACAGAGATTCTCCTGCCTCCGCCTCCTGAGTGCTGAGATTAAAGACACTTGCTGCTGCTATGTCTGGCCTGGTGTTTAGCTTTTGACGTTGAAATGGGATTTTATCCATAAGGTGGGTTTGAAAGTCAAGAATAGATAAGAGAAACTCTTCCTTCCTATAAAGGTTGTTCCTTTAATGATGCCACCTTGGGTTTAGAGAGGCTCTCTCACCAACCTGGAACTCCCTGACTCAGCTAGGCTGGCTTGCCAGTGAGGCCCAGGGGTTCACCTGTCTCCCCCTCCCCGGTGCTGGGATACTAAGCATGAACCACCATGCTTCTCTCTCTCGTTACTGTGGTTGTGCGCATAGGAGCATGAGATTCTGTGTCTGCTTGTGTTCACACCTGTGCAGATGTTAGAGTCCAGGAGAGGGGACCAAGTGCTCTGGAGCAGGAGTTACAGGAAGCTGCAAGCTGTCCAACATAGCTACTCGGAGCCAGACTTGGGTTCCCTGGAAGAGCAGCAAGTGCTCTGAGCTGTGGAGTGGTTTCTCTGGCCCCTCGAGACTTTGGACGAGCTCTGGGGATCACGTGAAAGTCCTCATCTGGCCATGCAAGTACGTTAGTGGCTGAGCGGTCCTCCTAAGCCGAGTTAGCTTTGCAGAGGCTGCTGTGTTGATCGCATTATTAGAACTCATTGGGAAAGTGACATCTTCGCAACCTAAGTGTCGGTGTGAGACGAGGCCTCGGGCAATTTCTCCCCATTTTTAACATCGCATCGCTCAATTCAGTTAAAAATTTGAAACTGTAGTTGAAAAACATTATTATGGAGGAAACTTCAACACCAGGTAGATTAAAAAATTGAAATATTTAAGAAAAAAGAAAATCAACCTTAAATACCTCCCACCAGATTGAATAAAACTAAGACGACAGGGAACATATTTTTATACCTTTTTCAAGTGTGTGTGTGTGTGTGTGTGTGTGTGTGTGTGTGTGTGAGTTGCAGGAAGCTGTGAGCTGCCTGATGTAGGTTTTGGGAACCAAACTCGGGTCTTCTGCACAAACAGAAAAGTGCTCTTAACCACTGACCCATCGCTCCTGAGCACATGTTTTAAGGCAAACATTATTCTGATATTGAAAGCTACCAAAGCATCTTATGAAAGAAAATTAAAAATCAGGATCCTTAGAAACATAGATATAAGAGTCTTAATCAGCATATTAACAAACACAGCCAATTTGGCAAGATCTCTTGAAGCTGTAAACCTGTTTACCCAGTGGCTTGCTTGGCAGTGAGAATTCCGAGTCTACTTGACCGGCCTGGGTGCCCTCACATAAAACGACAAGTGTTCGCCCCAACACAGAATCCTCATTACATCACTGTTTGTGTTAGAAGATTGGAGACAGCCCGAGTCCCCAACAATAAGGTCTCATTATATAGATTACTCAGTGGCAGACAATGGGACACTGTACAACAATAATGATAGTTGTCTGTATTGATGCCAGATATCTATAAGCTGTATTTGGTAAATTCTAAAATTCCATGTTACAGAGACGTGGTTATATTATTCTTACTGGTGCATTCGAAAGTGTAAACGTAGGAGGCTGGGGAGAAGGCTTGATGTGTTAGCGCTTACTGCACTGCAGCATGAGGCCCATGTCAAGGGCCTGCTGCAGAGTGCACATCCACAATTCCTGCTCTGGAGAGGCGAGAGAATACCCCTGGCCCTTAGCTAACTGTTCAAGCCAATCAGTGAGTGCCAGGTTCAGTGAGAGACGCTGTCTCAAAAAAAATCAGATGAAGTTTGATAGAGAAAGACAGTTACAGTCAACCTCTGCCCCTCACACACGAGCACCTACGTGCGTGCACACACACACAACACACACACACACATACAGCAACCCCCTCTCTCACGGATGACATCTCCATTCAGTGTGTAATATCTTTATTCCCCTGCCTACCACTTCTACTAAACAAACCATGAAACAGAAATTGGCAAGCACAGGCTCAGATAAACTGGGGCAAGGACCATGTACCACACAGAAAAGCATCGCTTGTTTTTGAGGAAGAGAAGTTGTCAGAGGGCTTTGTGGCACAATGGGGGAGAAAATCTTGACTCTTGGAGAGCTTTGCTGGCCATTGGAGGGTTAATAGATAAAGAAAAGATGTCTTCCAGAAGGCAGAGCACCAAGTGAGAAGGAGTAGTTTAGGAAACCTCTACTGTGGAGTGGACAGCGAGCCCAGTACACCTTCTTTCACCTCAGGTATCAATGTGGAGTGGACAGAGAGTCCGGTACAGCTTCCTTCACCTCAGGTATCAATGTGGAGTGGACAGAGAGTCTGGTACAGCTTCCTTCACCTGGGGCATCAATGCTCAACTGAGGAAAGCCCTCCCTCCCTGGAAAGCCCTCCTCTTGCCTTCGTCTTTACTTACTTTCATTTCCTCTATAAAACATTTAGTCTGTTCTATTACAGTGACACATGCTTGAAATCATGTGTGGGACGGCAGAGTCAGGCTGGGCAGCCAACTTAGCCTAGCCAATGAGTTCTAGCACATTGAGAGAAGCTGTTTCCGCGACCAAGGTCAATGGCGCCTGAGAAATGACACTTGAGGTTGCCATCTGGCCTATGCACACAAGCTGGTATTTTCTAAAAGCACAGTTTTTAGGTCTGGAGAGATGGCTTAACAACAAAGAGATCTCGCTGGTCTTACAGAGGACCTGAGTTCAGTGTCTAGAACTCCCATAATGTGCCTCACAACTGCCTCTAACTCCAGCTATAGGGGATCTGACGCTCTTCTGGCCTCACACACGTATGCATATCCACACGGAAATGCCCAAACACTCATATAAATGATTTTTAAGCATGATTTTCACCTTTGTCTTTCTAGCAATCTACATTTAATAAAATCCCCATGATGAGCCCTTTTTTTTTTTTCCTTCACGGTACACTATGGCTCCTTTTCCACATCGGTTTTATTTATAGCCTGACTTTCCCAAAAATGTGTTTGATGTGGTTTTCAGACAAACAACTGTACAATGAAGTTAATGAACCAGAAAATTTGGTCTAAGGAGAAAACAAAAGAGGAGGATGTGACAGCTGGGAGCTGGTAGACTTCAGGAATGAACTTGGCTGCTAGGAGGAGCCCACATACCTGTTCGACCAGTCTGGTGCCAGTGTGTGGATCTGGACCAGTGAGTCACAGAGGGATAGAAACAGGGCCTGCATTCACACTTGCAGGGAGTCTCTGGCTTGTGAGCCAGGTGCCAAATGACAACACAGAGACTTATTTATTAAGAAACCTCACCCAATAGCTTAGGCTTGCCTCGAACTAGCTCTTACAACTTAAATTAACCCATATCTATTAATCGACTTCCTGCCTCGTGGCTTTATTGCCTTTACTCTGTACTGCCCACGCTGCTTCCCTGCTTCCTACGTGTCTGGCTGGCGACTCTGCCGTCTTCTTCCCAGCATTCTCTCAGCCCTGAACACCTTGCCTAGCTATTGGCCATTCAGCTTTTTAGTAAATCAATCAGAGTGACAAATTTTCACAGTGTACAAAGAGACTGCTTCACAACAGGTGACAGCTCTGCCTACCCAGCGGGAAGCAGGATGTGTATGTCATAAATAAAGGAGCTGCTTTGTAGACAGTAGTCGGCCCAGTCAATGCCATCCAGGAGTGTTTGCCAGAGCTGAGAGATGGCTCTGCAGGGAAATTGCCTGCTGTGCATTCTTGAGGACCTGTGTTTGGATCCTCAGCACCCACGTAAAAGCTTCGTGTGGCAGGATACACCTGCAACCCCAGCACTGGTGCCCAGAAATCCTAGAAATAGCCATATTTCTGGGAGCTCACTGACCCACCCACCTAGCCACATCAGTGAGCTCCGGGTTCAGTGAGAAACCAAATTAAGAGACAAGTTGGAGGGAGCAGGAGAGCAGTCTCAGGGGTTAAGAGCACTTGCTGCTCTGTTTGGGTACTGACACTCATGTTGGGCAGCTCACAAATACCTCTAACCTTAACTCTTGGGGATCCAAGGTGCTCTCTGGGCACCTGACCTCAAGTACACATATGCAGACAAATACAAATGCACATAAGTTAAAATAAAAACAAAAGAGAACTATAACATTAGGGAAGGGTAAAAGAAAATGCCTCGATCCACATTGACTCTGGCCTCTGTATGCACACGCTCAAACACTCTTGCATATATATATGCATATGCACATACACCCCCACACATATATATACACAAAAAAAGCATCTATGAGAAGTTAAAAGTTGATTTAAATAAACCAAGCTTTGGAATATTAAGTCAGATATTGAAAGCAAGCATGGTGACAATTTAGAAACTGGCCAATTGTTCTCCTCTACAGGAAGACAGCCACATGACCAGGTAATAATAGAAAGAGATTGGCATCTAGACTGAGCTCTGTCCTTCCTGCCTCCAACACGCATTTCCGCTGTTCTTTCGTCTGATGCTATATTTTGTTAAACACTGCATAGTCCATTTCACCCATCCTGATGCATCCCATTGTCTACTAGAAAAAAAAATACAAATTCCACAGGCAAATTCAAAACTCTGAGTAATGAGGCTACATCCTGCACATTGATTCTTTCCCACCTAAACTAGCAAAGCTACACTCAGCCTAAAGGGGTATATTGAGGCAGAAACCCTTCTCCCCCCCCAAAAAAAAGTCAGACTAATGGAAGAGACAGACAAGTAAACAGCATCAGGAATGAAACATGTAGCTACATTTGTAATGGAATCCCCAACAGGGGAATGATTTTATTACTTTGCAAAGGGGGAAGGATGGTTAGAAAAAAACAAGCAATCCTGAGAGATGGCTCCATGGTTAGTGGGGCTTGCTGGCCAGCTTGGGTTTGAGTCTCAGAATCCACATGGTGGAAAGAAGGAACCAGCTCTCAGAAACGGTCCTTTGACCTCCACATCTTCACCGTGGCAAGTGTGTGCTCACACATATGCACACACGTAAAAGAGACACATAGCTACACACAAATGAGTAAAAAGCAAACGTAAAAAAAAGAGAATAAATGAAAGAAAACACTGAGACAGCTAAGATCTGTTTGTGCTAGGACATGGAAGACTGGGATGTGGAGGGAGTTCTGCCAGCCAGCATGAAAAGGAGGATGCAGGAGCCTGCATGGGGTGAATGGGAGTGGCTTCTTTGGTGTCGGATAGGACTGCTGGAGAACAGCCTAGATCCTGCCCTGCAGGGCTCCAATTGTCTGGCAACACTGCACTGTCTGAGGTCCTAGTCACATGGAAACACTATGGGACTAGCCACATCCTGTGGTAAGCTCCACAGTAACCCCACACACCAATAAAAACTCATTGGCATGTGACTGGAAGGATGGGCTCGGACAAGCTAGGAGGAACTTGGAGAAGGGTTTTCACTTTATTCTAAGGAAACGAAGTGGGTCACTGGGAATATTTCAACTTTTGGCTCACGACTGTATGTGAGCATTCAGAAACTGTCCTGAAGTAGTCCAGATGGGATTGAGGAGGGTGCTGTAGAGAGAGAAAGAACATGGGGAGGGGCTGAGGGAAGAAAGACAAGCGTTCAGGCAAATATGATCTTTTGGTGGCTGATCTGAGTTCAGTGCCTGAACTGAGTAAGGACAGTCAAGGCGTTGGAACAGTAAGATTCTAGGACACAAGGGTCCGTTGGTGACCATGAATACAAGTTGAGAGCCGACAAGTCCAGAGATGGGGACAGAAACAAGAAGCGAAGAGTGGACTGGGGCTATGGCTCAGTTGGTAGAGTTCTTGACTAAAATTTCTGAAGCCCTGGGCCATCCCCAGCACTGCCTAAACTTGGAGAAGTGGTAAATTCCTTGAATCCCAGCACTGGGCGGGGGAGGGGGGGGAGCCAGGAGGATCAGAAGTTCAAGATCATCTTTGTCTCCATAGCAAGTTCAAAGTCAACCTCATGTGACCTTGTCACAAAACAAGGAAAAGTGAAAGACACACAGAATGCCATTGGACAGGGATTGGGGAAGGGGAAAGATATTCTCCAAGACACAGAATTCCAAGTAGGAAATGGTTTCTGAGGAAAGAGAGAGACTACCATTTCAGATGTATAAATGTAAAACTAGGTATGGGACCTTAGGCTAACGAGAAGTAAAGGTCTTGGATTTGTTGACAAGTCCAGCTCTAGATAAAGATGTGAGGATAAGCACTCAGACACTGGCTGGAATTCACTGGCCTGGGTGTCTAGCATTCAGCTGTGATGGATGGAGGCCGTCACCACAGGTCAGCGGACTCAATATAACAACTAAAGGCTCAGAAATGAATAAACTAAATATATCATGTCATTAGTGACATCAGAGAGGTGGACACAGAATCTAAAGGGACAAGGTGTCCATGAAAGATGAACGACCCTCTACTTAATTAGGATGTCCAACTCGCTGGGTGTATCTGCTGAGTGTTGGCATTAGTTTGCGGAGTCATAGGCAGTAGAGCTTCGAGATATGAGGAGAGACTGTAGGGGCTTTAAGACCTTTAAACACAGAAATGCTTCTTCATGTCAACAACCTCTCCCCGTGTGACATTTGCTAGGTATGCCGTCCCAGTAAGGACACTGTTTCAGGCCTGACAGCAGAGAGACAGCCCTCGTCATGGAGTGATGAGAGCAGAGGGGCTGGTTCGAAACAGGACTGTACCTCACATGGCGGGGCCTTGACTCATCTTACACACACACACACACAGAGACAGACATACAGACACACACAGAGAGACAGACACATATACACACAGAAAGACAGACATACAGACACACACACATTACTTTGAGATGGTTATGTAAAATGTGAAAACAGACATCATTTTCATTGATAAATTGGGATCTTCAGAAGTGACTCAGTAGATAAAGTCCTTGTCATGCAAGCATGAGAACTTGAGTCAGAACCCCAGGACTCATGTAGGAAAATCTCTGAGGGGCAGTATTACTCATAATCTCAGCACTGAGAGGTAGAGACAAGGAGATCCCGAGCTTGATGGTCAGCCAGTCCAGATGAACTGGAGTGTTTTCAGCTAGATGGGAGAGCCTGTACTGAAAAATAAGAGGAGAACCATTGAAGGAGATAGACTACCTTGGTTTCTGGCCTTCAGTTGTACCTGCATACATACACACATAGTGTGCTCATACATATGAACATGTGCAGACACATATAGACAAAAATCAATGTTAGGCTTGATGAAAAATGGAAACTTTGAACTGGAAAGATGGCTCAGTAGGTAGAAGTACTTGCCACGGAGGCCTGACAACCCGAGGTCAAGTGCCCTTTGGATACAAGCATTCAATCATCTAATCAATGCGGAAGAAAATAGGCACTCTATGAGGAGATGAGGCAGGAGAATCTCTAGAAGCTTCCAGAAAACCAGGTTTACCAGTAGAGAAGTGCCTGTGTAGAATAAAGTGTAAAGTCAAGGAGTAACACCCAAGTTTGTCCTCTGACCTCCACATGCCTACTGTGGCGTGCACACAACCACACACACAAACGAGCACATACTCACATATACACATACAATGCAAACACATATGAACACCAAATAACATAATACATAAAAAAGTTTCTGTTCATGTGTTCAGAGACATTTTTAAGGCATCTAAAGTGTAAGCTGTAAACAAGGAGACAATGTTTAGTATATATACATAAAACTTGTATCCAAAATATGCAAAGAACTAGAGAAAATAGAAATCAGAACCAGTGAGTTATCTCAGCAGGCAAAGGTGTTTGCTACCAAGCCTGACCATCCGAATTTATTCCTGGGGACCCTCCCCCATGATGGAAGAGAAGAACTGACACCTGCTAGTTGGCCTGCACTTTCACACACACAGCCTTCTATGTACACACACACATATATACATACACACATACATACAAAACATAATTTAAAAAGTAAAAGCAAAATAAGTAGCTAGGGAAAGAACTAAAAATCAATAAATCCAAATTACTGATCTAAAATAAATAACAAAAGATTGGAGAAATCATTTTACTTTGAAAATATCCAAGTTCCTTGAAATAGTGCCTAAAATGAATTAGGGGAGCTAGAAAGATGGCTCTGTGGTTAAGGCCACTTACTGCCCTTCCAGTAGACTTACGTTTGATTCTCAGCACCCATGTAACTCCAGCTCCAGAGGATCTGATACCCTCTTTTGCTATCTGTAGGCATGTGCACACATGTGTCCGGCTAACTACACAGGACACATATATACACATGATTAAAAACAAAAATAAATCTTAAACAAAATGACCCACTGGAAGCGGGTGAACACAACAGAGCTCTGGCTATCACTACCAGAGTGCCCTAAGATACAAAGACTGTGGCACCTCCCGCTGCAACGCAGAGAGAGCCACTGGGGTCCTTCTGAGCAGCTGCTCAGAGCATAAAATGCGGAGCACTTGGGAAAAGCCGTTAAGAGCTTCCTTAAAAACATGAAAATGTGCTCTCTCGACAGTCTAGCAATACTACTCCAAGTGAATTACCTAAGATACATAAAAATGAATATATACAAAAGGCTTTGTAAGCATTTTTAGTATAAAATTTTATCACAACTCTAAACTGAAAAAGTCCTCCATCGAAAGGTAGAGGGACAATCAGATTATAAGGGGGGGGGGGCAAATGTGCACAGGAGGTGCTCTTAGTGGCTACAGCTGAGTTCGTATCCTGTCAGGACCTTAAGGGCAGGTCAGGCCAGATGCCTGAATACTAACTCTCCAGGGCTGGTGCCACCAGAGTGGACAAGTCTTCTTTCAGCAGTTAACAAGCTCAAGACAGTTCCCGCAGAGACATGCCGACAGACCAGCCTCATCTTGACAATCCCCCATGGAGACTCTTCTCTTTAGCTGATTCTGATTGTAGCCAAGTTGAATTAAAACTACCACCACACTGCTGATGTCTCTTTAGGGAGACGTGAGGCCCCTCTCTCAGGTGAAGTATGTGTGTTTGTTTATTTTACAGGCACGGTGAGTGTGTAAGCAAGCTCGTGCACCACAGCATGCGTGTGAAGATCAGGAAACAACTAGAAGTAGCAGTCCGAGCAATCGAGTTCAGACAGTAAGGCTTAGCGGCAAGCCCCTTTACCCTTGGAGTCATCTCGCCAAACCCTCATCTGATGCCTTGCTCTTGGGATAGGAATTTAAAGAGCTTTTGCAATGCTCCCATATTGTTCGGGTTATTTTTAAAATATATGCCTTTTTCTTTTTAATTTTGACCTTAAAAATGCATTTTCTCTCACAGCAATCCCACTGAAATCTGGAACAAGACAAGGTTGTCCACTCTCTTCATATCTATTCAATATAGTTTTTGAGGTCTTAGCTAGAGCAATAAGACAACAAAAGGAGATCAAGGAGATACAAATTGGAAAAAAAAGAAGTCAAACTCTCACTATTTGCTGATGATATGATCTACCAAAAATTCTACCAAGGAACTCCTACAACTCATAAACACTTCCAGTAATATAGCAGGATACAAGATTAGCTCAAAGAAATCAGTAGCCCTCCTGTACACAGATGATAAGTGGGCTGAGAAAGAAACCAGAGAAACATCACCCTTCGCAATAGCCACAAATAGCATAAAATATCTTGGACTAACTCTAACCAAACAAGTGGAAGACTTAAATGACAAGAACTTTAATCTTTGAAGAAAGAAATTGAAGAAGACACCAGAAAGTGGAAAGACTTCCCATGCTCTTGGGTAGGTAGAATTAACATAGTAAAAATGTCAATCTTACCAAAAGAATCTACAGATTCAATGCAATGCCCATCCCAGCAAAAATCCTCACAGACCTTGAGAGAATGGTACTCAACTTCATAAGGAAAAGCAAAATACCCAGGATGGCCAAAACAATCCTGTACAATAAAAGAACTTCTGGGGGCATCACAATCCCTGACTTCAAACTCTACTACAGAGTTACAGTACTGAAAACAGCCTGGTATTGGCATAAGAACAGACAGGAGGACCAATAGAACCAAACTGAAGACTCAGATATCA
>NW_026068005.1:1193859-1215910 GCF_014885135.2 Alexandromys fortis | reverse complement strand
ATATCTATCACCTTGAACAAAACTCAAGTCCAAATGGATCAAAGACCTCAACCTAAAGCCAGCCACACTGAACCTCATAGAAGAGAAAGTGGGAAGTACACTTGAACACATTGGCACAGGAGAACACTTCCTAAATATAACCCCAGTAGCAGAGACACTGAGAGAAACAATTAATAAATGGGACTTCCTGAAACTGAAAAGCTTCTATAAAGCAAAGGACACAGTCAACAAGCCAGAATGTCAGCCTACAGAATGGGAAAAGATCTTCACCAACCCCATATCTGACAGAGGTCTGATCTCCAAAATATACAAAGAACTCAAGAAATTGGTCATCAAAAAAACAAATAATCCAATTAAAAAAATGGAGTACAGACCTAAACAAAGAACTAGCAACAAAGAAATCTAAAATGGCTGAAAGATGCATAAGAAAATGTTCAACATCCTTAGTCATCAGAAATGCAAATCAAAACAACTCTGAGATTCCATCTTACACCAGTAAGAATGACCAAGATCAAAAACACTGACGACAACCTCTGTTGGAGAGGTTGTGGGGAAAAGGGAACACTCCTGCATTACTAGTGAGAATGCAAGCTGGTACAGCCCCTTTGGATATCAGTATGGTGATTTCTCAGAAAATTAGGAAACAACCTTCCTTGAGACCCCGCAATATCACTCTTGGGTTTATATCCAAAGGATGCTCAATTGTGCCACAAAGACATGTGCTCAGTTATGTTCATAGCAGCATTATTTGTCAGAACCTTGAAACAACCTAAATGCTCCTCGACTGAAGAATGGATAAGGAAAATGTGATACATTTACACAATGAAATACTAAACAGCAGAAAAAAATGACATCTTGAAATTTGCAGGCAAATGGATGGATCTAGAAAACAGACCCGGAAAGACAATTATCACATGTATTCACTCATAAGTGGTTTTTAAACATAAAGCAAAGAAAAGCAGCCTACAAATCACAATCCCAGAGAAGCTAGACAACAATGAGGACCCTAAGAGAGAGATACATGGATCTAATTTACATGGGAAGTAGAAAAAGACAAGATCTCCTGAGTTAATTGGGAGCATGGGGGCCATGGGAGAGGGTTGAAGGGGAGGTGAGAGATAGGGAGGGGAGCAGAGAAATATGTAGAGCTCAATAAAAATCAAGAAAAAAATATATTTTCTCTCAATAAGCACTCAGGGCTTCCTTTCCCTAAATTTAGCAGCAAAGATTTTTCATAGATGAAAACATTTCCTTTCATTAAAGTTTCTGGAGATAAAATAGCTCTCCCAATTCTTACTGCTCATTCCATTTTGAATTTGTGCTCTAATTCTGGTCCCTTCACCTTTAAAAACACATGTTTTCAGAAGAGGAGACAAAAGAATAATAACTGTACTGCCACCCCCGGCGTGCTGGTGGAAAACAAGTTAGATGATGGCCGGGAAAAGCTTTGAGGAGTTGAAAGTGCCGCAAGGATCTGAAGAGGTGGGAGGGGGCCCAGGGCCCTTTGACGCGTCCTAATGAGGGTTCTTAATGCACTTTGGGGAAATATTTAATCTGCCTGTTCTCTCTCTCTCTCTCTCTCTCTCTCTCTCTCTCTCTCTCTCTCTGTGTGTGTGTGTGTGTGTGTGTGTACGCATTTCTCTTATAAGCACATATTCATCATGGGTCTTTGAAGTCACCTGAACCATGCGTGTGCAAGATCACAAGTGGACACATGACCACCTTAGCCAGCTCCCACACCCTCCGCAGTGCTGTGTGCTCCCACACCTGCAGCAGCCACTGTGGCTTGTGATTTGGCAGAGGCTGGACTCCCACTCCATCTCCTATCCTTGTGGTGATGAGAGAATATTATGATAATCTGAGGTCATTGTGGTGACTTTGAGAATGATGGGGCTTTTCTCGGGGAACTAGGGTGCTGGGAGCTGAAATACAGCTAAAACCATCCCAAGTCAAAAGATTTTTGTTCTTGTCTCTCAAATATGAAGGCTGAAATTCACAGACCAAGGAAGTATTTATTGTAGACCTATAGGTGGAGACAGAGCAAGGGTGGAGCTCCTGTATAGCAGGGAGGTCCCAGGAAACAGGGTCCTAGGGAGCTGAAGGGCTGGTGGCTTTGAAAGGACTTACATCAGAAACCGGGGTGAGATCTAGGGAGCGGGTAAGCTGGTTGGTTCAGTTGCCTCCAACCAGTGTCCATTGCCCATAGCTTCTAGGCAGAGGTGCTCAGTTAAGAGATGGCAGACAAGGGAGCAGAGCTCTCTTCTGGATCTCCTGGCCTCCAGCCACAGATATGTTCGGCTGCTTTGAGGTCCCTGCCTTAACTGATCCGTTTCTACCTTCTATTCCTCCACCTGGCATCCCCCAGAGGAATCCACTCTCGTGAATGCTTCGCACCCTGTGGCAGTCCTTGCTAGAAGTTTGACTTATATCCTGGGCAGCAGAACCCCCCACCTAGACTCTTCAGCCTCAGTTACACAGATGACTGCATATTAATACGTCAGCTTGACCTGCGGCTGCAAGCTCAACACATCACTGGCACACCGCTGCTTCAGACTTGGTGGTGGCTGTCGGACCACGGTGGAATCTTAAGTGCAAAGTCAATAGAGAAGTATGGCGTTGTAACTCAAGCTGCCTTCTTTTCAACGCTTGGCACATTCTTCTTATTTGCTTGCACAAGACCTTTAAAGGTTTTATTATATTTATTTACAGTGCGGCAGGTGGTGTGCATCCGTTCACATGCCCATACTTATGCTCACGTGCCAAGGTACACACGGAGCAGCTAGAGGACAACTTTTGGGTGTTAGTCCTCTCCTTCCACCTCGTAGATCCCTGAGATCAAACTTGGGTCTTCAGGCTTGGCTGCAAGCACCTTTAGCCATTGGAGCATCTCCACAGCTCCAAATTTGATGTTGTGTGTATTTGTATTTTCAACTTTTAAAGAAATCTGTAGGTCTGGGAATAAAGATCAGTGGTCAACTGCTTGCCTCACATTCATGAGGTCCTATCTCAATAAAACTCCCAGAACAATGCAATGGAATGAATGAGTGAGTAAGTGAGTGAGTGAGTGAGTGAGTGAGTGAGTGAGTGAGTGACTAGATCCACAGGCCTCACCAAACTGCCAAAGCTGTGCCAGGCAGATAAAGGGTTAAAAATCCTTATGCTAAGATAATAGATATATTTTTCCAAGGTATTCTGCTATTGTTTCCAATGGTTTTTTGTTTGTTTGTTTGTTTGTTTTAAGGTAGTTCTATGTCTGTAGCCTAGAGTAGCCTCAAAAATCAATGGTCCTCCTACCTCAACCTTCCAAATGTGGAGCTTTAGATGAATGCGACCAATAAGCTTCTGTCTGCAGCACAGGCCTTCTCTGGCTCTTCAGTCTATGCTCTCAGAACCTCACACAGACTCATTCCCCTTTCAAACTTCTTATCCCATCTTGCTGAGCAAAGCTCAGCAAAATGAGTAGAAATTTCATTCTTCTTTGAGGGCGGTTACAGATTATGGGTTCCCTCACTGGTTTCCTTTGAGGCATACCTTGGCATCTTGGTCTCTGTGCTGTGGGATTATTTAACTGCGCTAGTCCACGGCCATTTTGATGTGATGTTGTAGAGAGTGTGACTTCCAGGAGTTAGAGGGATGGCTCAGTGCTTGCCACACAAGTAGGAGGACTGTGGTTCAGATTCCCAAAACCCACATGAATGCTGAGTGGACATGGCAGCAGGCCTGGAACTCTGGCCTTCTAGGCAGAGACAGGGGATTCCTCAGAGCAAGCTGACTAAAGGCGATGCAAATCTGTAAACTCTGGGTTTGTGCAAACACTACACACAGAGAAGTTGAGGGTGGAAGGTGGGCAAGGACGAGGTCTGGAGGAAAATACAGCCTGCAATACCCGACTTTGACATTTATTAAAGTCTCCTACAGAGAGGAATGAAGCAAACACTTAACACAAAATTTCTGCCACACTCTCAGTCCCTTAGCTGACCTTTCTAGACATGCAATTTCTTTATTTCTTTGATATTCGTCTGTTTATTTTGAAATGAGATTTTTATTGTGCTGGCCTCAAACTGCTGGGCTCAAGGGATCTTCCTGCCTCAGCCTTCCAAGTACAGACACTACAGTGTAGATAGACTGTTTAAATCTATAAAAGAAACAGTCAGTCCTATGAGGCACATTAAATTAAGAAGCAAGCTGTTTGTAGTAAAATATTCCAACTCAGCAAGGCAGCCAGTGAAGTCCTATCCAAACGGTGCCTGGGTCAGCAGTTTCCAAAAAGAGCTGACTGGAAGATGCATATGGCTGGCTCTCCTGCACAGTCTCAGCTGAGAAGGCAAACCTCAGCTTCCAGGACTGGAGAGAGGGTCCATTGGTTAAGAGCACCCAAGTTCAGGTCCTAGCGTCCATGTAAGCAATTCATAGCCTTCTCTGACTCCAGCTTCAGGAGACCTGATGCCCTCATTTGACCTTAACAGGCAAACACACACACACACACACACACACACACACACACACACACACACACACACACACACAAACCCTAGAAGGCTCCTAATTGTTTAGCAAGTTCTAAACCAGCAATCAGTACAATATGCAGATTTATTTTTAGGGGATGAAGAGAGGGTGGTCTTTCCATCTCCATGACTGTCCTAGGTTAGCGTGTGTTGCTATGACAAAATACCAAGACAGAGCACAACTCAAGAGAGACAAAGATTATCTTAGCTCACAGTTCCAGGTTACAGTCTACCACTGGCGGCAAGTCCCAGCGGCAGGAGCTCTCCTCCGTGACCAACAGCTGGAGAAGAAATGCATGCACACTTAGTGCTCAGCTCTTTTTCTCTCCTTTTGTACATCCCAGGACCCAAACTCAGGGAATTAGAACATCCACAATGGGTAGGCTTTCTCACCTCAAATAAGACAATCCATCACAGACCACAGACCAATCCAGGGTAGACGATCACTTGTTGAAACTCTCTCCAAGTGCTTCCAGATTGTCTCAAGTTGAAAGTTAAACAAACCATCACTGGAACCCAAGTTCTCCCCTTCCTCCTTCCCTCTGAATGAGGCTGATCCATGTCACACGGTAACTATCTTCTGAGCCAAGGAACGGCAGGGTACTGTAATTGTTTATTGTTTATTGGCAAGCAATAACAAGCTTCAAGAGTAAGCAAAGATTGGTGACAACTACATAGGATTTAAAAAATTCAGTGACCTCCCAGCCCATAATATGAGACCTGCAGTGTTTGGCCTGCATCTTTGTTAAATTTTTTTTTTTACAGCTCTGTTCTTTGTAGCTTCCTTAGAGTCCACATGGATGCCCACAACTTAGGGCTCCAGAAGACAGCAGCTCTTGGTTTTGCCCTTACACTCAAAGGTTTGTCCACCGACCACTAAGCTAATTTGGGAGCTGTTTGCTTTTCCTACGTTGAAGATGTGGTTTTCTGACTTCCACGTTTGCTAGGAGAGATTAGGCATCGGACATGGCCATCCCTTTGGAGGTGAGACATCCCTGCTCACCTGCTTCTAGACTATTTCCTAATTAGTCTTCTGTAGACATTTGCTTCTTTTCTTTTTAATATTTTCTGGAACTTGTTTAACTCTTGAACCTATGGATCAGCATCTTATATGTTTTAATTATATTTATTTTACTTTATATGTGTAACTGTTTTGTCTCCATGTCTGTAAGTGTACCATACGTATGCCTGGTGACCAAGGAGGTCAGCAGAGGGGCTCATATCCCTGGTACTGGAGTTATAGGTGATTGTGAGCCACCACATAAGTGCTGGGAACCAGACCAAGGTCCTCTGCAAGAGCAATAAATGCTCTTAACTACTGAGCCATCTCTCCAGCCCCTGCTATATTTTATTAGCTTGGTGATATTCTCAATAATTGATACATAATAATTAATTAGTCTCAATAATAATTCTCATTTAATTATTATATAATATCACTTCTCTCCCACACTCCATCTCTGCTATCTCTGAAACTTCAATTTTATTAATGTTAGACCTTCTTACTCCAGTCTTCAGGTCTAACTGCATGTTTGTAAATCCCTCCCCCCCGTGTGTATGCGTGTGTGTGTGTGTGCTTGTGTGTTTGTGTGTGTGTGTGTGTATATGCATGCTCACATGTGTGTTTAGGTATCCACAGAGACTAATAGAAGATGTCAAATCCCTGAGCTCAAGTTACCGGCACTTGTTGGCTACCTGGCATGGATGCTGAGAACTAAACCCAGGTCCTCTTGTAAGAGCAATAAGCATTCTTAACGGGCTTACTGTCTCAAGTTGCATTTTTGAATTTTGCTCATCTCCTGTCTCCTTACGATGCCTGCTGTACCTTTCTCTTCCTGAGATAATGATCCGAACAATACTTAATCACTTGTCAACTCTTCCGTGGGTTCAAGATGTTGTTAAATACTATTTTGTAGAGCATTTCTGGAAGTAATCTTTGTAAATGTTTTCCATGGCTTAGTTGACTGCATTCCCAGACACTGTAACTGTGGTTTTTAAGATATGGTGCCTTGGTTTCCTTTCCTATTTGCCGTGACAAAACACCCTGGTAAAAGCAACTTGAGGGAGGACAGGGTTTATTCAGGATTTATTTCTAAACTTGTGGTTATAGTGCATCATGGTAGGGGAGTTAGGGCTACAGAAACTTGAAGCAACTAGTCACATCATATCACAAAGAGAAGTGTGCTTGTGCATGGCTAGTGCATGGCTAGTTCATAGTGCATGGCTCGTGCATGGCTCGTGCATGGCTAGTGCATGGCTAGTGCAAGGTTTGTGCATGACTAGTTCATGGTTAGTGCATGCTAGTGCATGGCTAGTGCAAGGTTTGTGCATGGCTAGTTCATGGCTAGTGCATGGCTAGTGTATGGCTCATGCATGGCTAGTGCATAACTAGTGCATGGCTTGTGCATGGTTAGTGCATGGCTCCTGCATGGCTAGTGCATGGCTAGTGCATGGCTTGTGCATGACTGACTTCCTCCACTCTTACACATCCAGGACCCTGGCCTAACGAACAGTGTCCCCCATAATGTAGACTGTGTCAAACGAAGAATTAAAACCAATCACAACACTACTTATTTACATGTTGAAAAAGTTATACCATTTAATATGAACCTTGACCATGACTTACTGAGTTCCTAAAATATGTAACTATCTCTCTTAATATAATGCTTTTAAACTTGATGGACTCTTGTTTCCTTCTGTACCCTCAAAACCGAGCATTGTTGGCAACATTTACAGTAATAACCAGTTAAGTTTTGAACATTTCTCACAGCTTTGTTTGGCTTAAGGACACAGCATACGGTATCATCCCGCCAGAGAAGGTAGAGTAATTCTTTCAATATGGCTGTGTGTGCACATGCATACATATTCTCTATCATTGCTTTAGTACTTTTTTTTCTTATATAAAAAAATCTTCTTACAAAATAGTAACTTGTTTGAGTTAACTGTGTCAGTCAATTTGAAATGTCAACGTGCCACAACCTAGAAGTCTGACCTGGCGCTACAATTTTGTATATTAATGCTTCTGTCTGAACTAGAATAGTTTATTTTTTATAACTATCAATAAATATCCCTTTACTTTATAAATTGCATCATGTATTACTATACCTAAGTTTACAATTTACAAAGCACAATCATGCTCCTAATTATTTTGGATCTGGAATGGTCTTTTTCTTAGGGTGTTTTAGGAATGTCTTGGAAGAGTTTCTGGTGAGGAACTGCCTGGATTATGCTGGCCCATGGGTACGCTGCCATGGATTTTTGTAATTGGGTTAATTGAGATGAGAAAACCTACCTTGAATATAAGTAGTACTGTTTCATGGGCTGGGCCCTGGACCTAAAAGGACAGAGAGAGAGAGAGAGAGAGAGAGAGAGAGAGAGAGAGAGAGAGAGAGAGAATTCTGAGCTGAGCACAGGGAAGCGCGCATGCATTCATCTTCTCTCTTCTCTTGGCTATGGGTGTGTTTAGCTGCTTCAGGTCCCTGCCCTTTGACTTCCCCACTATAATGGACTAGATTTAGAAATTCAAATGAGCCCTTTTTCCCCTAAGTCGCTTGTGTCAGGCTATCAAAAAAAAAAAAAAAAAAAAAAAAACTAAGACAGGTTATAGTCCTTCATAAAGGAGGCATTGTATCAAAAGCCAGCGAAGCTGGTTACCTTAGCTATACAGTCAGAAGTCAGAGGAGACAGGAAGTGGGGACGCGTGTGGTAAAACCTCGAAGCCCACTCTTGGAACTCACTTCCTCCAGCAAGGATCCGCCCCCCCATCAAAGCCCCACCTCCCAAACAGCACCACCAAATGTCCCAACACTTAAGCTTGTGGGAACATTTCCCAGCTGGACCACAGGAGTTGTGTTGGAATTCTGGGTGATTACCAAAGAAAACTACAAGCAAACACAGCAGTCATGGTTGCGTGTTGCTGCACTGACTTAATGCTAACTCACGTATGTTTGTTTTTGCTTTGTGTATGTGGGTGTACACATGCCACGGTGCCTGTGCGGAGGTCAGAGGACAATTTGTGAGAGTCAGTTCTCTCGTTCCACTATCTAGTCTCACACATACCCACAAAATTAAAGAATAAAATCTCAAAGAAGTGGCTTGAGTAGACTTTGGTGATGTCACCTAACACTGTCGTAAAACAGAAAGAACCTGGAGGCCGTGTATGAGTGACCAGTAAAAAGCTACCAGCCGTAAGACATGAAGGCAGAAAAGTAACAGTGCCTGGATATAGTTCATTTTATGTGGGAAAAATAAAGGAGAGCAATGAGAACAAACACCCACATTTGCTTACAGGAAACAGCAAACTGTAATGAGAAGCATAAAATTAACATGGGTGGTTACTTGTGGGAACAAGCTGGCTGTCGGAGAGGAGCAAAGATAGGATACTTGTTGGGGTTTTCTTGAGCCGTGAAGCCATACTTCCTCCACAAATAAAATAAAATGTCCATGAATGTTCAAGTAAAAACATTGCTCTAGAAGCAGATGCTCTTTAGATTATTGGGGCTTGACTAACACCAAGTCACAGGAGACAGCATCCCAGAGCATCGTAACAACATAATGCAATTACGAGACTCTCTGACTGAAAGCCCGGACTAGGTGCCATTTGCATAAAGCAACTGCTCTTTTCTCCGTGGAGAACAAACTGCAAATCATATTCTTGACATTCAAGTAAAATGTTAAATTCTTCATTTTCATTATGTAAATGTTTTCTTAACTATGTTTTGAAGCTTAAAGGTGGTATTATGCAAAAGCCTCCATATTTGAAAAACATGTTTCATGAAAACAAGAGTCACAAAAGACTAGTGAAATGAACAACTCACTTTTTACTTCTTTTAAAAGGGAAACCCATTTTGTTGTATCTTGAAGTGTGTTTCCTGATTACCAAATCAAAAAAAATTAACATTAAGATTAATCTAGAAGAATAAAACTTTTTATTAAGGATTTATTTTAATTTTAATCATGTATGTATGTGGCAGGGGAGGAGGGTCCATGTACTGGCTGGTTTTGAGTGTCAACTTGACACAAGCTAGAGTCATCAGAGAGGAAGGAGCCTCACTTGAGGAAATGCCTCCATGAGATCCAGATGTAAGGCATTTCTCTATTAGTGATCAATGGGGAAGGGCCCAGTCCATGGCCGGTGGTGCCATCCCTGGGTTCTATAAGAAAGCAGGCTGAGCAAGCCAGAGAAAGCAAGCCAATAAGCAGCATCCCTCCACGGCGTCTGCATCTGCTCCTGCCTCCAGGTTCCTGCCCTGTTTGAGTTCCTGTCCTCACTCCCTTCAGTGATAAACAGCAATGCTGAGGTATAATCCTAATAAACCCTTTCCTCCCCAACTTGCTTTTTGGTCAAGGTGTTTCGCTGCAGCAATAGAGGCACTAACTAAAGCAGTGCACATGAGTTCATGTGGTCGGAGGCTTCTCCCGGAGCTGGAGTTCCAGACACTGTGAGTTGTCAGTGTGGGTGCTGGGAACTGAACTCTGGAGCAATAGTCAACATTCCGAAGGACTGAGTCATCTCAATAGCCCCCTAGCTTTCCATTTTAAAGCAGTAACATTTATAAGCTTTGGTTTTTATATTTTAAAATAAGAATCTTTGAATCTTTGGGCTGGAAAGATGGCTCAGAGGCAAAGAGAGTAGTCACACATTGTGAGCTGCCACTTCGTACGTTCCTCTGGCCTGTAGGCACGTGTGCACACACAACACACACACATGTACCTTCACACAGAGAGACACACACACACACAAACATACAAAAATGATAGCAATAAATCTTGCACATCTTTTTCATGAAAAGTGTTAGTTCTTTCAGATTTTATCAAGGAAACTGCATATTTAAATCAAGTATGTTTTTAATTGTTGCAAGAGAAGGTTCCAAACAGCCACTCTAGAGACCCTAGTGTCGTATTTTTACAAAATGTAAAAGTTTCTCTTGATGCCGTGTCTTTGTGGGACCTTGCTGTCTTCCAGGATTCATGCCACCAATGGTCACTCTTGGGAGGGCATGAAACTGTGTTTCTGCTTTGCAGCTGCTGTTTGGTCATTTGTCACCATTGTAAGCTCATGCGTGACCATGCTGAGGGTTGCCTGGCATCTTGCTTGGCATTGTTCTAGCTCAGTTCTTAACCTGGGAAACTCTCTGGACCCCCAGAATTGCTCCAAGATGATTCGTTTACGGTAAGATCATGAAGAAATACGTCATCGCCATTAAATGGGTGATGGGATCCAGGCAGGGAATGGAGTCCAGCTGAAAGAACACTTCCCTAGCATGCAGGAAGCCTTCGGTCCAATCCCTACTGCCACACAGAAAGCAAAGTGTAGCAGTTCATACCTGCAATCCCAGCACCTAGGAAGTGGAGGTGAAAGAGTAAGTAGAGCAAGGTCATCCTTGGTTACTTACTGAGTTGGAGGCATGGCTGGGTCCAGGAGACCATGCCTTAAAGAAACAGCTCCCGACCTCATCTCTAGGCATTTGGAAACCATTGATCTATGGACATGACCCCATCACTACAGACATGTAGAACAACTAGGACGAGGCATCCTTACTGGTGTGACAAGGTGAACACATTGTGTTTTAGGTATCTGGTGGCTCCCTGGGTAGCTCCTGGACTACTGCTTCTATGGCACTGGCAGTAAGATTGCACAATGTGCCCATCTGCTGCACTGAATCACCCGGGGTAACACAGGCACTTCTGGCTTCTTGGACCAGTGCCTCTATACCATGAGCAGTAAGGATGCACAATGATGCGCCATCTGCTGCACTGGATCATCCCAGCTAACACAGGCACTTATTTCTGTCTTTCTCCATGGCCTCAGCTGTCTCCTTCAACCTGATAGATTGACTCAACTGGGAGGACTTAGGAGCTACAGGATGCCCATAGGGCCATAAACAAGTTGTGAACAGCCTAATATTGTCCCAGTGACTTTTTTTTCTAATCCGAGGCCTGATCCTTTAGGTCATATGGTTGCTTTATGGTTGGTAAGTGGAAAGAGAAGACAGATGGTCCTTGGGACAAGCAGCTTCTGCGAATGCAATAACTGAAGTTGTTTTCTGATTAAGCTCGTTCATATGACTGATGGGGGACATTGGTCATGGTGAAAGGAAATAGAAGTGGTAATCTTCTGGGAAGGAAGAAGAATGCCCAGGCCAGGTAAACTACAGAACCAAACTGGGATCCTGGAGATGGTGTTAGAATTGTGGACCAGGAGACGAGCAAAGTTGGTATGCTTACCAAGGTTGTGCTGAGAATGTCTCTGTTCACCACGCTCTTGTCTTGCAAGAAGAAGAAAGGACCCACCTAGACAGAGAGGACTGTGCTTGGTGAGGTGGCTTAGTAGGTAAAGACACTTGCTGTCAGACCTGAAGACCAGAGTCCCCTTTCCAGGACCCAAGGGGTAGAAGGTGAGAACTGACATCTGCAAATGACCTCTGAACTCTACATACACAGGCCATGTCATACACACAAGCACACACAACACACTCACAAATGTAAAACAAATACATTTTAATAGTGAGGATTTTGTTAAATGGAAGAGAAAGTGGGGCGAGCTCCCCACTGATGGGGAGAGGCCCAGGTTTATCCAGCTCCAGCGCTGTTTCAGGTTGACATTCACCTTGAGTTAGGAAAAATGGGCTGGACTGTATATGTTAATGAGATTTAAAAAAAAATTGGAAGACATTCATAGCCTAATGGTGGCTGTCCAGTGTCCCCGAGGAGCTATTTGGAAGCCAGAGTCTGTGACACCTCCCCTACACAAGAGAGGGAGTTCAATGTAAGGCAGGAGGTATAGAGTATTTAAGTTGCCTTCAGGCAGCATTTTGGCTGAGGTGATTCTGCTGGATCAATGAGGAAACTATCCCACCAAAGGACTCCTTCCTCCCTGTCTCCTCATTGTTGGCACCTGCCCATCTTCTGTCTCGTGGAACAAGTTCTCAACAGAACAGCAAACACACTTGCCATCACTTAAAAGCCCCTGACTTAAAAGCCTCTGTCATAGGAGTCTAGGTGTTATCTGCACACTTTAAAAGAGGACTTTGACACCTCATTTCAAGATGTTAGGGCTCCATGTTCCCTTATGCTTGTGTGTGTGTGCATGCGTGCATGTGTGTGTGTGTGTGTGTGTGCGTGCGTGCGTGCGTGCGTGTGTGTGTGTGTGTGTGTGCACATGTGAGTGGAGGTCAGCCATCAGCAACTCATGTCAGACAATTATGTTTCGCTGGATACTCCTCGACGCCTATAAAACAAGCTCTTTACCAACTATGGTATCTCTCTAGCCTCCCCCACCTCTTTTAAAGACAGGACCTTACATAGCTCAGACTAGTCTCAAAGTCCACTACATAGCCTAGCACCTTGAGCTCCTGTCAGATCTGAACTAGACACTTGCAGCTTTTACATGCACCCTGAAGATTTGAACTCAGGTCCTCATGATTGTACGGCAAGTGCTTTACCAATGAAACCCTCTGGACATGGTGCTTTAGGTATCTTCTAAGACCTCTTTCTTCCATGCCTCATGTTCTAAAGACTTCCTGGGGTATTTGTGTGGAAGGCACTCAATTGTTTGGTATCATAGTATCTCTTTTCTGTTTCTGCTTTCATTCCATCTACTCAACATATCAGCTATTCAGCTTCCCTTACACTACTGCCCATTAAAAGGAACATGAAATTTAAATCTCTCCCTGATCTTCTTTATATTTTAACAACTTTTGCATGACATTTAGGCCAGTGGTTTAGTAGAAGTGTTGAGAACCCTTGTTCAGTCTCTGTGCTGGACATGGTCAATCATTTTAGACCAAGACACTTGAACACTTTAAGGATCTTATACAAAAGATGCCAAGGAGAAACAGGTGGCATTAAGAGTAAGCAGATACAGGGCAGTGTGGACTGATGACCTGACTTGAGCTTGAACTAACTCGACCTTAAAGAAAAGAAAACCTTAGGTCCTCCAAAGCTTCATCAGCTCCAAACTGTGAAACTGAACTGAGATTTAGATATTAGGTGGCTGGAGACCTGTGTCCACCTGGTCTTATGATGCGACCCTCTTCATGGACCTTGGGAACCACATAACAACAGGTATTGTTGATGTGACAAACCCATAGGAAAAAATACCAGTGACTCATATTTTTTCTCTTGTAATCTCCATCAGTCACTAAAACCAGAGGTATAAAAAAGAAGGGAAATGCCTATTTCCCAAAGGAAATGAGCCCATCCTAGTCTTGATAAGACTTTATGTCAGGAGTCAACAGACCTTTCCACAAAGTACCAGATGTAAGTAGGTCGGCTTTGTGGGCCACACTGTTCCTATCCCTGCTGCTCACGCCACCTCTGTAGCCAGAAAGCAGCATAGGATGAGCAGGAATGTGTTCCAGCAAAGCTTTATGGGAGCTGCAGAGGTAGCTCCGCTGGTAAGATAGCTGCCTTGTAAACATGCAGACATGAGTTTGACCCCCGGAGCCACATTTGAAAAGGAAGCAGGGTGTGGTAGCACAGGCTTGAATTTCTAGGAATTATATTTCCAGCTTGTATTTCCTGGAGACAGGGGCATCCTGGGTTTTGTTGGCCGGCCTACTACGTCAATTCCTAGCCAGTGAGAGCCTTTGTCTCGTAAAACACAGCGAGTGGTTCCTGAGGAACCACACTCAAGACTGTCCTTTGCCTACAAATACACACACACACACACACACACACACACTTACAAAGGCCACTAAAATTTGTTTTCCACAGAGTTCTCACGTGAGGAAATTATTCTTCCACTGCTCAACCCATGGATTCCACATAAAGACAAAAGGAAAGGACCGACTCCACAAAGTCCTCTGCCCACCATGCACTCCTGTACCCACATTGTCCATGTAGCCATTGCAAACACAAACTCACAGCAGCTGCAGGTGCGTGCGCTGGATCTGCAAGAGAATGCATCTATCAGTAGTCAGGCATGGATGGAGGCGGAGCTTATGGGCGCCACCCCTCCCTACTGATTCCCTATTGATAATCTCAAGACAAAGGTAAATCATTGCCTGCAGGTGTGTACCCACCAAAGACCCTCACCAGGCGCTAATGGTCATTTTCAACAAAATGATGGTCCCCTGGGAAAGGAACAGAGGGTGTGGAGGGAGTGGGTATTAGATCAGAGAGGGTACAGCGTAAGCATAATCAAAATACATTATATACAAGTGTGAAATTGCCAAACAGAAGGCTGGAGAGATGGCTTAGTGGTTAGAGCACTTGCTGCTCTCCCAGAGGACCTGAGTTCAGTTCCCGTCACCCACATGGTAGCTCAACAACCACCAGTTCCAGGCAATCCCCTGCCCTTCTCCGGCTGTCTCACACATGTGTACACACACACTAAAACAAACCACATATACATATAGACAGACACGCACACACACACACGAACACACATTGACATCAATAATGAAAATAAACTTTAAAAAAGAGTCAAACAAAAAATAATGACTAAAAAGCAATTAATTAATTTAAATAAGAATGAAGAAACCACCCCCTGAAATATTAATTTTATGTTATGATCTTTGTAACTCGAGAGAAAGGATTTATAACACTATTTTAGCTTATGTGCTATACAGAGACAGATGGTGGGCCAGATTTGGCTCCTGGGTTGCTATTTGCTGGCCCCTGCCTTAAAGAAACAGTCTGTCCTAGTCCACTTTCTGTCTCTGTAACTGGAGACCGTGGCGTGGTTGATGAAGAGCTCAGCTTGTGATTTCAAAGGCTTGGAAGTGCAAGGTGGGGAATCTAACAGCATTCCTCTTGCTGTTGGGGTCTCTAGAACTCCACAGTGGGACAGGGCATCACACAGAAAGATGGAGCAGCCTGACTCAGGCCTGGACAGATTCTCACATACCCCAGGCTGGTCTTGAACTCACTGTGCTGCTGAGGATGACCTTGAACCTCTGACCTTCCTGAGTCTACCTGTCGTGTTCCTGGAATTCAGTTGTGTGCCACCCAGGCCTGCCTTATGAGCTGCTGGGACTGATTCCAGTGATTCTAGGATCTCTTCATAATTAGCCTCTCTATCCCTCCCTATCCTTCTGTCCCCACCCCCCTTCCCCGCCTTCTCTCCACCCATCTTTATATTTCTGTAAGTTCACCTCAGTAAACTTGGGAACAAACGTGAAGTCACCCCTTTCCCAAACTCATTTTCTCCAATGGCAGAGAGAACTATTTTTAAATCTTACTGCACAGTCTCCTTTCCCCACAAACTTGGAGCAAAATAATTAAAGTCAAACATTGACTTAGTACTGCTAAGCACACAAAGGCCTTTCATCTGTATTCACTTGTCTTTGCTGGAAGTGCAAGGCGGCTGCGGAGCTGTTTTTATGGACTTTGCCCCCTCTGACAGCTGCGAAACTCAGAGAGGGAAAGTGGCTTACCAAAGGTTGCATGCCTGGCTGCAGTGGAACGGGGACATGGAGACTGACCCTTTGCCTTCCGGGCTAGCCTCTCTCTCTCTCTGATCTCTGAGGCATGCTGCTCCCTCACCTTGAGGACATGGGGTCTCCTTCCTGCCTAGTTTGGGCTACAAAGTCATGTGTGGAATATTGTCTCCAAGTTTCCATTCAGACATGTATGTGTGTTGTATGAACATATCTGTGTGCAGGTGTGTACGTGTGCACAGAGGTCAGAGAAGACACCAGGTGTCCTGCTCTGTCACTCTCTCTCTGCCTTAGTTCCTTGAGACAGGTCTCTCACTGACACGGGGATGAGGCTGGCAGCCAGCAAAACCCCAGCTATCCCCTGGTTTCTGTTCTTGGAAGCAGTTGAGTTATAGGCACATGAAGCCAGATGCCACGTCTTATGTGACTGTTGTGGACTTGAACTCAGGTCCTTAGGTTCATGCAGCAAGCACTCTTTCTGGCAGAGTCACCTCTCCAGACCTTACACTTACTCAGCAGAGGGTTTCAATGCCTCATCCTTCAGATTCTTGCACTCGGCATGCTCCACTTCAACAATGTGCCCACCCCAGCCCGTTCCAATTCCAGCAGCTATTTGGTCTCGGCTAAATCATACCTGTTGTTCTGGGGAACTGACTCAGTGGATTAGGGCACTTGTTGTGCAAGCATGAGGACCTGAGTTTGATCCGGGAACCCATGTTACACTGCCAGGTTTGGTGCAAGCTCCTGTAACCCCAGGCTTGTGAAGAATGGAGACAGGAGGATCTCTGGGGCTTTCTGGCCACCAGATTAGCTCCAAGTTTATCACATCAATAGTGACAGATCAGGACACCCGGTGTCCTCTTCTGGCCTTTGTGCACACACAGATATGCTATACCACACACACACACACACACACACACACACACACACAGATAGATCAAAACAGTAAATCAAGTCTACTGTGAGACTATCACACTCTATAGATGATGGATGGTCTGAGAGTGGGCAAAGTGATCTAAGAGTAAAAAAATACAATTTTTTAGGAAGTATTTGTTACCTTTCAGAAAGTTGGAAGTACAGGCTGAAACAACTCAGTAATGTACAGCTATCTGTGGAGATCAATGCCATGAACATGGTAGAACTTCCCAGAATGGAAACAAAGAGAGAGATGCTAAACAATATGTACTTGGTGCATCTGGAGATTTACAAAAGTCATGGATAGGGTCAAGATGTGGGGGAACTTGTGGGCAGGAGGCTAAGGAGATCAAGCAAAAACAGACATGAAATGTCTTCTTGGCCTTCCAATGGGTTCCATTCTTCTTTGCATAAGGATGCTTTCCCCATTGCCACAGCTCTGGGGAGCAGGCTTGGCTGTGTCTCCTGCTGAGCTTCTTCTCCTAAGTCTGTGCCATCTCCAAGGAGACTAGGGTACCACCTCCCGAGGTCCTGGAGGGACAGGGAAAGCAGACTCTTTAGTTCTTCCTGTCAGAAGGCCCAGCTGCCTTCTCTGTGCAAAGCTGATAATGGGCAAGAGACTGGCCTCAGAAGGGGCTTGGCAGTTCATGGGAACCAGAGCTACACGCAAAAGCAAATGGTGAGAATGGAGAGATGACTTAGTCGGGAAAGGGCTTGCTGCACAGGTAGAAGAACCTGAGTTCAGTCACCAGAATCTGCACAATGAAATCTGGCACAGATGTGTGTAGTTATAATCTCAGGGCCAAGGAGATGGAAAAAGCACATCCCAAGGCCTCACCAGCCAGCCAGCCTCGTCAAATCATCGAGCTTGGGGTAAGAAAGAGTTTGTCTCAAAAAATAAGGTTGTTGTGTGACAGACTTTTTCTGGAGAGACAGCACACACATGCATTCACCGGAGATACAGAGCCCATAGCAGAACCAAAGTATGGATACCACCAAAGTCCAGCATTGTGAACCAATATGTCTTACTGGGGTTCCTTACAGGAATACAAGTGAGGGGTTTCTTACAGAAGCAGACATGATTCAAAGACTGCTGCATCACTAATGCCCACGGCAGCATGGATGGCAGGTCCCACAGGCTGAACATCTGGAGCACACTGCCCAGCCTGTGGGCTGCTCAACAGGGTGGAGGGTGTCCTTTCCAGGTGACTCGGCAGACCTGAGCCCCTTCCAGCAGGGCTAGTCTCTGCTTCCTCTCCATCTTTGTAGCTTGTCCTGTCTGTCAGAGACTCTCGGCAGTCTTTATTGTTTACTCTTGGAAGGGAGGGGCTTAGTGAATCTGATCTGTTTCAGGGACTTCCTGAAGCTATGTTGAGTTTATCTTCTGTCTTAAGGAACTTCTCTGCAAAATGGAATGTTTCAATCCCAAAGGAAAATTGAAACAGATGGATCCTGAAGAATAATACCTGAGGCTGACTTCTGGCATCCACATGTGTTCATGCAACACACACACACACACACACACACACACACACATCCCAGGCAGTGAATTCAACTCCCAAGGACTCCCTAGCAAGGGAAGAAAGAGTTCTTAGTGCTCTATGGGGTTGAGGAACACCTACCTTAGGACAGAGACCTGAGCTCAGAGCCCCACACACTCTAACCTGCTCTATGTATTGCCAATAATGGGAAAGTGGTACTGTGGCCAGGGCTATCTTTCACCAAAAGGAAGGCTGGGACAGGGGAGGAAGAGGGAAAGGGACCTGACATCACCATGGATATACTAGAAAACAGTAATTCCCTTTGTGGGATGGATAAATATTCTGCTTAGGGAACAATTTTACTTCATTAAGGTAAGCTAGAAGCATAATGCCATCTGAGCGACTCCGTGTCCCTGGGAATCTGCATATTGGAGACAACAGCTATACCGAATGACAGAAGGATTATCTCTGGATAAACCTAGGCAGTAATCGGTGAATAGATCTCATGGGAGCAGAAAGAACCCAACCTCGGGGCACACTGTGGGCCCTGTTGTGACTGTATGTCTTGGGCAATGGGTAGCTGCCTTCAGAGACAGAGAGAGGAAAGGCAAGGACGGGATAGCAGAAAGGGAACTGGCGGGGGGCCAGCCTCTGGGCACCAGAGGGTTTCAAGGGGCTCCTCTAGGCTTGTTGCACTCCATACCAGCAGGGGCATCCTCCCCATCATGCTCAAAGAAATGGTACTCTTTGAGTTGAGTGTTGTCCTTGTTTCTTTTTCCAAAGATTGGGAACTGAAGCATGTCACCCTCTGTGAAGGCCTAACTAGGCTTCCTTTATGTGACCACAGACACTCCACAGACCAGATCAAGTACTTGGGGAGTGGATGGGGGGGCTGGGGGCTGGCTCAGCGCTACCCCAGGAAGCCTCTCTTCCTACTCCATTATATCCCCTCTCCGTCCCCAACTCCAATCAATAGGGAAGGTAGGACCATCCTTGCGGTCTGAGGAGCAGCTAGAAGAAATGACAGGAAGGGAAGTGACAAGAAGAGGGTCTCCTGCACACTGTTGCAGAGCGGACGTGGCCTTGATGGGGAGTCCAGGAGTGCAGGAGTTCCCAGAAGCAGCGTGGGTTAGGAACAGGCCTAGGCTTTCCAGGGACGGAGGAAGAGGAGGAAAGCTCCAGTGACACAAAAGAACACATCAGACTGCCCCCTTCTGGAATGTTCTAGGGGAGGGGCTTCTTGAGCAGAAGCTAACAACTGGAGGTGCACGCCTGTCAAAAGTAGGAGAGGGAATTTTTGTTGCCACCGCTTTGAAATATCACCAGGTGGATTCTACACCTTACTGCCCTTTAAAGAGAAAGTAATTAAGCCGTGCCTGGTCGTTCACAAGGGACCTTCTTCTGCCCTCCCCTTCTTTCCCTCTCCCTCTCCCCTCTCTCTTTTCCCTTCTCCCCCCTCTCGCTTTCTGTTCCAACCCTACTTAGCCTCACTAAAGTTTGCCTGGCTCAGCCACTACATAGCTGTAATAGCCACCACGTATTAGAGTAACCCAAAGCAGGCTAAAGGAGCCCCGGCCTCCAGAGGAAGTGATACTATGGCAAACTTCAAAGATTAAGTAGGAAATTACGGGTCGCTCAGTTACTAGACTGCTTGCCTAACATGAACAAAGACCTGAGTTCTATACCCAGCTCCACATAAACCAGGTATCACCCACCTGCAATCACAGTCTTTGGGAGGCAGAAAGAGGAGGAACTGCAGTCCAAAGTCATCTTTGCATATCTGATTTAAGGCCAGTACACATGTCTTAGTTCCTTCTCTATTGCTGTGAAAAGACGCTGCCGTGATCTTACAGTATCAGAGGGTGAGTCTATGACCACCATGAGGACAGCATGGCTGCAGAAAGGCAGGTATGGTAACTGAGAGCTCGCATCCTGACCCACGAGTAGGAGGCAGAGAGAGCTTTTGAAACCTCAAAGCTTACCCCCAGTGACGCACCTTCTACATGGCCACACCTCTTAATCCACCAATTAGGGACCGAGGATTCCAAATATCAGAGCCTATGGAGATCATTCTCATTCAAACTGCCACACTTGACTATGTGAGTTCCTGTCTCAAAAAAAATGTGATATAGTTGAGACAAAAGTGTCTGTCCAGCATGAGAAAGTAAGATGCATTGAGGAAACTTCAAGAACCAGTTGGATTAGCTGTGCTGGTGGTCACAGGTAAAGGGCCTGGGAAAGGAGATTGGGCAGGCAGGGCTGGGTCTCACCCAGGCTCAAAAGCTCAGGAATTTCTTCTCCAGCATCAAGACTATTCTAGGATCTGCAGCAAACCATTTGTCCCCTGTTCGGATATTATTAAGTACTCAGCTGCCAGAGACGGGGTAGGGAAAGTGTCCAATAATGCTAAAAGACCTGCGCCTTGACAATTTATTTCCCTATCTGATGAGCACAAAATTCATTTCCATATTAACACACTGTGTAGAGATAAGGCCTAGAAATACAAATGATGGAAGATTTGAGGCTCTCATTAAGTTTCCAAGGAACACGGTGCGTATTAGTCTGAACCACAAAGCCTGCTGTGAGGAGACCGTGAGGAAGCAATTGAGCAGAGCTTGACTGCAAGAGACAGGCGTTTCAGCTCCAGTATGAATCTGTTCCAACTTCCGTGAACTGAACAAGATAAGACACATCTTTTCTTTATCCTACCTTTCTTTCTTTCTCAGATTTCTCGCTACATTTATTGGGGGAGGGGCATGCCATGAGGTGGGGACTTTGCGGTCCTTCTTGTACCATGTGGGGCTGTGGTGGTGAGCACCTTTGGTGTACTTAGCCATAAGCTTGCTGCTGGTCCTAGAATTTTTCTCACCTATTCCTCACACTGTTCCTTCCAAATCCTGCCAAGCACTAAGGCCTCCTCTCAGCAGGACAGAGAGGAAATTCACTAGCTGGCTGCGGGTGGCTACTCAGGGTGGATCCCAGTGACCTCTGCAGATAATGTGTATGATTCCAGGGGGTTGGCACTTCTCCGTCCTCTCTGGCTTCATTCCATGCTCTGTCAGTGCAGCTTATGGTTGGTGAATCAATGGATTTCCCATGTGAACAAGGGCGCTGAGTCCCAGATATCCCTGAGTCTAATCCTTATAGTTCCCACCTCCTCTTTGGAGCCAGACACCAAAAAAAATTTCTCCCCTGAAGCAAGTTCAGGCTATAAGTAGCAGGAAAGATGAGTGAAACTTTGAAAGGCTGGATGCTCTGGGGAGTAAAGATGTCAGAACCTTGCGTGAGGGCCTGTTTGATCTCTAAAAACAAAGTCAGGAGAGTTGGCATTTGCCTGTGACTTCAGCACTGGAGAGACAGTGATGGGTGGATCCCTGGGGCTCAGTGATAAAGCCCCAGGTCCCAGGGAGAAGCCCTGTCTCCAAAAACAAGGTGAACAGAGCCTATAGGAAGACACCCAAGGTTGCTCTCTGGCCTCCATATATATGTACATATACATGTATACCCAGAACTGATATATGCACACACAAACATATATGTCAACATAAAATAAAATAAATCTTTTAACTGTATTGTTGCAATAGGAGCTGCGGGGCTGCATCCCCAGCACCCGGCCGCCCACATGGCTAGCTTATGCCCTGAAATAATTACACGGAAACTGTATTCTTTTAAACACTGCTTGGCCCATTAGCTTTAGCCTCTTACTGGCTAGCTCTCACATCTTGCTTTAATCCATTTCTAATAATGTGGGTAGCCCCACAAGGTGGCT
>NW_026068005.1:1156289-1192907 GCF_014885135.2 Alexandromys fortis | reverse complement strand
GGCTTCTTTCTCCCAGCATCCTGTTCTGTTTACTCCACCCACCTAATTTTCTGTCCTATTAAAGGGCCAAGGCAGTCTATTTAACCAATAAAATTAGCACAAAACAGAAGACTCTTCCCCCATCACTGTATACTTAAAACAACAACAAAAACAAACAAACAAAAAAGGTGCAAGCTGGCATCCTCAAGATGACTTGGAACAACTCTTCACGCAGCTGGTGAATGGTCCCATCCTAGGGAGAATGGAGACAAAGCCAAGGACTTGTTTGGGCATGACCTTGTTGTTTGACCTTGGCTGAGTCCCAACTCCTTTCCCTTCTGAGTATTGACATTTGAGCACCACAACCTTCCACTCCCCCTGTGAGTTTAGCATCCAGTTGTTTCTATTTTTCTGCTTGTGAATAGCTACCTCCTGCTTTTGTAGAATGGGAGACATGAAAATTGGCTTTCCAGGTGAGCCTTAAGCGAAGGCATTGTTGGTCAGCCACAGAGAGTCTCACTGAGAAAATGTCCCCAGCTACAAAGAGCTGCCAGCTCCAGTGCCTGGACACCCTGAGGTAACCACGTTGCTGGGTGGACCTTGGGTGTTCTTCCCCCACTTGATACCACACCGAAGGGTAAGCTGGAGAGAGTAGCAAGGAAGCATAACATGGTTATTCATGTTCTGTATTGTAAATAGGTGTATATACTCCATAGTGATAAAGGAATCAGCACCTGCATACAACCAGCCCTGCACATGCTCAGTGTTAGTGGTTTGTTCTGAATTAACCCTTCCTAGTCCGGATGCTCATGAAGGAATACGGATGACACCAGAACACAATAACTAGACTCAAAGAACAAGAGACAAGCTTGAAGAGACAACTGGAGAGGCACAGGTAGACAGTACAAGTCTCAGGACCACGCTGCCCACCTGATTAGGGGCTGAGACGAAACTTCAGACTTGACAGAGTGATTAACAGCCTCCACCCTGCCACCTGCCCTTATCTGCCAGGTGAGCAGAGATATAAAAAATAGCTCTAGGATGTTAATCTGCTGTCTGCTAAGATTGTGTCTCTCCAAATAAAACCCCGTCTTAAAGATTCCTAGCATCGCTCATTGGCTTCTATACGTGACAAGCTGCTCCAACTCTGGCATCCTGGTTACACGCACTCCAGAATTCGCCATGAGGTTGGCCCAAGCTGTTGGCTCAACTACTCCCTCGGCCCAATGCTGCTGCTACAACACCCCATGTTGCTCCCAAGCCTTCTCCTTCCCATGCACCCTGCTGAGTTGTCATTTCTCTGAGCCACCTTCTCAGGGAGGCCAAGTGACTGCACCCACTGCCACAGGCTCAGACCACTCTGCACCTCCACGTCACCAAGTCCCTGGCCCTCTCCGAACTACATTTCCAAATGAGGAATCTTGGGCTCTGAGAATGACTTGTCAAGTTCAGTATCCTAAAGGCCGTCTACAGAATGCAGGTGAAATCTTCAATCCCCCCCCTCCCGCCACCACTCTGTCGCTCCTTATTGCTGCCCTGACTTGTCACTGTTTCCTTGTGTGGCAGAGACATGCGTGCAATCAGAGAAATAAACCAACTCATCCAACCGTCTCTACAACACAGAGGAATAATACCCAAATGTACGAATTCATGACCTACTTGCTGCCTCTAAATACATAAACATCCTAGCTTTGCTAGATTTTTATGTGCATGGGTATGTACACACATGCATGCGTGCGTGTGTGAGTGCATGTATGTATGTGTTTGTGTCTGTGTAGAAGCCAGAAGGCAACTTGAAGAGTCAGAGTCAGTTTTATCCTTTCACCATGTGGATTAAAGAGACGGAAGCTTGGCAATAAGTACCTTTGACCTGATGAGCCGTATTACCAGGCCAGGAAGGGGGCTATATTTTCATGCCTATCTGTATCACATCTGGTTTAGGAACTCAAGGTCTGGTTTAGGAACTAGGAAGCTTGTGCACTCATTCCAGATCCCCACTCCTGCACTGCAATGAGGATGTTCTCTGCTATCAGGTGTTTGCAGATTCTGAGTGTAATTTCTGGGGGCCTCTGCGGGGGAGAGAATTGTGAAGTATTGAGCGATGGTGGTGGGTCTACAGGTTATTGCTATGGAAGCTGGACGAAACACTCACAGGACAGGGCTGGTGAAATGGATCAGTTGGTTAAGAACTTGCTTTGCAAGCATGAGGATCTAAATTTGATTCCCAGAACCCTGTGAAAAAAACTAAGTATGGGGTGGGCACTTACAACCCTAGTGCTGGAGGGGTGGACACTTAAAACCCTAGTGATGGAGGGGTGGACACTTACAACCCTAGTGCTGGAGAGGCAGAGACAGGGGGAACCCAGCCTAGCTGGATTGGTGAATTGCAGGCCAATGCCTAGGGAGTAACAGTAGAGCCTGGCCTGTGGTCTATGTGCATTTATGCTCACATGCGTGCTCCTCTACCTTGTCCATTTTGAAAAGGCTTCAGGAGCTCTCTGTTAGTCTACAGCTACATGGTTTAAAAACATTTTCAAAAGAAAAGGTTTCAAACAGTTGTCAGTCATTAATGGTCTTCTGTAGTCTAATGAGGAATTAGTATGATGTCTTGGGCTGGGGTGACAGGAGGCAATGCATATGTTACAGGTCATGCTCAGATAACCTACACGTAAGGCAGGCATACTCTGTCTCATTCGGGAAACCTGACAATAGGGAAGGACGAAAGCTCAAGCTAAAGCCTTAAGAAATGTGTTTGGATTGAACCTCCCGTTGTCATTTTGGTAATTACCATCCTAGCTCCTGCCCCCCATTTTGCATGGGAAAATCCCCCAAACCCTCCAGAAGTGAACGATTTGTTTGGGTTGCCACAGAGTGCCTGAAGTGATAAAAACAGACAATTTCAGGTTCCAGGCACCTGGCTGTAGAGCCTCTGACCTGGCTCGGTGCCCAGGAGGTGGTAGCCGCCAAGAACCACCATGCTGGTGGAACAGCCCTGTGGACACATCTCCCACAAGGCTCCAGCCTGGACCTCGCAGGCAGCATGGTCACCCTGGCTGGTCATGGCCACCTCCATGGAACCCCTTCTGTGAAGAAGGGTCATTAAAGGCAGTAACTGGCCACTCAACAACCAAACTTGTCGTTTTGAAATAAACACTCCAGGTTCCAGCCATCTAATAAATCACACTTCACCTTTAAAAATGAAAAAGAAAGGAAAGGAAAAGAAACCGCAGCCACTAACCTGTGCTTGCTGCCTCCTACCACAGATGTCTTGCAATAAAAAGTCCATTTCTCTTCAACACTCTTTTCTCCTAGGAAAAGCTTGTTTACAGGAACCAAAATTGCTGTTGGTTCAAAATATATGTTATCTTAGTGGTGCTTTATGTCCAGTAAAGAAACAGTAAGCTCTAGTTTCAAAGTCCAAGGTCACCTGAAGAATAGAAACCCTAGGTATGTTGACACCATGTACATTTTCAAATGCTTTTTCACTGGAGAATTCCTTTTATGCAATCAGCTCTGAAAAACTGAGGGATCCGAAGATACTGCTTATCTCTAAGCAACACTGACAGCATCCCCAAAATTCCCCAAATAGATAGATATCTAAGTAAACTCTCAAATTTGGAGAACTTGAAGCATCCAGCCTTCTCTGCTTCGACTGCCAGTTTATTCCAGCCTGGGACAGTCTCACAACTTTCTTTGTGCCCACCTGAGTTAGGAGAAAGAGAGTGTGTGATGGGGTGGAGGGATGCTTGAATGTGTATGCAAGTGCCTGCAGAGGCCAGAAGATGGTATCAGGTACCCTGGAGCTGGACTTACAGGCAGCTGTGAACCAATTGATGTGGATGCTGGCCATCAAACTCGGGTCCTCTAGAAGAGAGCACCAAGTGCTCTTTAAAAAAAAAAGAAAAGAAAAAGAAAGAAAGAAGAAAGAAAGAAAGAAGGAAGGAAGGAAGGAAGGAAGGAAGGAAGGAAGGAAGGAAGGAAATTTACCTGTATGAGTGTTTTGCCTACATGTATGATACCTGTGTAACATGTGCAAGCCTGGTACTTTTGTATGTCAGAAGAAGGCATTGGACCCCCAGGGACTGGAGTTACAGATGGTTATGAACCACCATGTAAGTGCTGCGATTTGAACCAGAATCCTCTGTAAGAGCAACAAGTGCTCTTAATGACTGAGCCTATTCTCCACCCCCAAGTGTTGTGAGCATCAAGAACTCTTTCCAGAGCCTCCTACTACTGACCCTGCCTCTCACAGAAGCCTTGTGCTATTGAAAAGCTGTTCTTGATGGGAGAAGGAGAGACTCTCAGCAAAGAGAAAGAATGGGTTAGGATAGGAAGTCGGTCAGGCTAAGGAGACCCCGGAGACTGGGGACGAGGAGAAGTAGCAAAGGTTCAACTTGGAAAGCATGCTTTTAGATGAGAATGAGAATATTTAAAGGCATTAGGGCCGGGGCTATACCTCAGCTAGTAAACGGATTCCATAGCATGCAGGATGGCCTGATTTGGATATCCAGTCCTGCATAAACAAGGCATGGGAGTGCATGTCTATAATCCTAGCCTTTAGTAAAAGCAGGAGGATCAGAAGTTCAAGGTCATCCTCAGCTACAAAGTAAATTCAAACCCAGCCTGAGCTACATGGGATCTTGTTGATTGACTGACAAGTGATAGACAGACAGACAGACAGACAGACTTAGTCCATGACTTATTGCTGTGAAGAGATACCATGATCACGGCAACCCTTATAAAGGAAAACATTTAATTGGGACTGGCTTACGGGTTCAGAGGTTTAGTCCATTATCATTACTGTAGGAAGCATAGAAGCACACAGGCAGATGTGGTGCTGGAGAAGGAGCCAAGAATTCTGTATCTGTATTGTCGGGCAGAAAGAAGAGAGAGCTTGGCACTAGGCCTGGACTGGGCTTCTGAAACCCCAAAGCCCACTCCTGGTGACAGGCTTCCTCCAACAAGACCACACCTACCCCAACAAAATCACACCCTGTGAGCCTATGGGGGCCATTTTCATTCAAACTACCATAGAGGTGATGATGGATAGATGATAGATAGATAGATAGATAGATAGATAGATAGATAGATAGATAGATAGATGTTTAATGCCCCTTGCTTGTTTAACCAAGTGCTCTCATTAATTTTTCTCCAGTGGGGAATTTCCTTCCACTCCAAAGTCAGGATTGAATACACACAGTGTCACTGTCAGCTCAGGATCTGGATGTGCTTTACCCACCTTTATGATACCTTCTCCAATACTCCATGCTTCCAATCCTCTACAAACTTCCACCTTGAAAGGAGTGACTTTCTGCTCTCCAAATTAGAAACTTATCTCTATCTTCCAAAACTCAAGTCCCACTTCAAAGCTTCCTCCATCTCCTGAGGGCACAGCCCTGGGTCCTTCTCTGGGGAGTCTGATTGCAGACACGTTAAATGAGCTGTTTGAAGCTTCAGACTGGGTGGAGGCCATTAGAATCAGATGAGCTTAGTCCCTCTTCCTGGTGACTCTTGACCCGTGGGAAAACTGGGCATGGTGGCACATTCCTGTAATCCTAGCACTAAGAAGATAGAAGCAGAAAGTTGTAGTCTGAGCTACATAAGACTGTGTGTGTGTGTGTGTGTGTGTGTGTGTGTGTGTGTGTGTGTGTAGTAAAAAATCTGACAGACTCTAGGGACAAAAAAATGTAGCCACTTTAATAGCTTGAAGTTTCAACATCCCTCTGTCAAAACTGAACAAAAACCAGAAAACTAGTGAAGATACAGATGAACTCAATAACACAATCAATCAACATCTGTAGATATCTTCTCAACACTAACAGAGTATGCACTTTCCTCAAGCTCATATGGAACAGTCACTAAAATGGACCACATTCAGATCCATACAATACTCTCCTCTAAGTGGGAAAAAATAGAAAACATAACCTGATTGCTCAGACATAATGAAATCAATGCTAGGAAGATAACTGGACCATCCCCAAAGACATGGAGACTGATTGGCAAATATTGATTGCTTTCCTAGATACCAGTAGCAAACAAGCAGAATTTGAAATTTAAAGTACAGTTCTATTTGCATTAAATTTCCAAAGAAGTGCTCAGGTGTTTATCTATCAAAACATGTACCATCCCAAAGGTAGAAAACTAGAAACACTGATGAAATAAATCAAAGAGCTAAAGAACCAATATTCTTGGATAGCAAGATTCAGTAGTCAAAATGGCGGTTCTTCCTAATTGGCATGTACTGTTAGTGTAACTCCAAGCAAAATACAAGCAAATTATCATTGGTGAATATTGACCAACTGACCCTAGAGTTTAAATGGAAAACAAAATACCTATAATTAAAATAATGTTGTTAAAAGATGAGAATGAAGTTGGAGGGTTGATGGAGGAAGGTCATTGGTTAATTATAATAAACCAACTGCTTGGCCTCATAGCTTAGAACATAGATGGGAGGAGGAAACAGAATAGAATTCTGGGCGGAAGAGGAAGTGAGGTCAGACTCTGCTCTGCTCCCTGAGAGACCCGACAGCTCTGCTCTCTAGAGCAGAGACGCTATGCTCCGCTCTCCTGATAGCTCTGCTCACTGAGGCACACGCGATGAAGCTCCAACCCAAGATGGACATAGGCTAGAATCTTCCCGGTAAGCACACCTTGGGGTGCTTACACGCATTATTAGAAATGGGTTAGAACAATATGTAAGAGCTAGCCAATAAGAAGCTGGAACTAGCCGGGCCAAGCAGTGTTTAACAGAATACAGTTTGTGTGTTGTTATTTCGGGCATAAGCTAGCAGGCGGCCGGAGTGCTGGGGACGCAGCCCCGCCGCTCCTATTTCAACAGGAGGGTTATAGAGATCATTCTGAGGTTAAGAGCTCTTCACCTTAAGTCTCTTGCAAAGGACCTAAGTTTGGTTCCCAGCACCCACACTGGGTTTCACAAGCACTTCTAGCTCCAGTACTAAGAGATCTGAACCCTCTTCTAGTCTCTGCTAGCATTGTTCTCATGTGTACATGCTCCCACACAGACATACATACACATAATTAAAAATGAAACCAAATTTTTTTTAAAAACAGAACTTTCCTTGTAGCAGAAGCCACCAATAGTCCTACCCAGCTATGATCTATGATACGCATGAATTGTCACAATCACCAGCGTGTGTGTGTGTGTGTGTATGTGTGTGTGTGTGTATAAAGGATATATATATCCTTTAGGGTATAATAGTGGCACTCATCTCTTGGCAGTAGCCAACATCTCTCTAATTGGACTAAAGATCCGCTCAACAAGAGGAAAATCATGTCTGCTACTGAAAACCTAGCCAACTTCCCAGGGCTATTGAGGTCCTGGATCCTAGAGGTTCCCACTACCACTTTCCTAAACCAGCATAATTTCTAACTTCATTCTAAATATTTGTCCTTATCCCACAGATACACATAGCTAATATCCTTTAACAAAATGTCTCTTTGCAACAAGTGGAGACCATTACAGAAGATTAACAACTGATCAAAATGTAGAGGAGTGATTGTGTGTTGCTTGGCCCCAACTGACCCATTTGAGGCACACTTTCTTCATCCAAGGCTGAGGAAACATTGAGAAAGAGGAGGAAAATTGTAAGAGACAGAGGAAAAGTACACCTTCTGTGAGACCGTGTTTCCTAGAAATGTCAGGGGCACCAATGAAGTCTCAACAACATGGCTGCCTGAATGAGGATTATACCAACAAGCAGGCTAACATGGAAACCCTAATCCTAGATGAGAACTACAGGAATCTAAACAATGTTGAGGCTGGAAGAAAATAGTCTTCACCAGGGAAGACAACACAATTAATTATCCAATACCAAGTGGTTATTCTTGAAATCATACAAGTAACATTATACAGACTTTCAGATTCTATTTATATATTTGGGAATAAATATGTACATCTGTGAAATGACTAAAGAAAAAACATGAATTCGATACATGATAAATGGGGGTAACATGTGAGTGGTTGAAGAGAGAAAAAGAAAATGATATAATTACATTTTAATTTTTAAAAAATCAAAGAACAAAAGTTAATGATATGATGACATCATTTAACTTCAAGACACGCTATATAAACCCACAGTAATTAAGACATCACAATACTATAGAAAGAACAGACAACAGATCAATGGAGCATAATAAAGAGCCCAGAAATAGAGCCCCATAATCACAGTGAATTAATAAAAAAGCAAAGGCAATACAATGGAGAGAAAATGATCTTTCAAACAAACTGAGCCCCTGGGTATTTCCAAGCAGAACAAACTGATACATGGGCTACTCATTCTTAACTCAGTATGAATCACAGGTTTAACATTTAAACATGAAACAGTGAACTGCCAGGAGATAAAATCTGGATGATGTTGAGTTAGGTGATTATTCCGGTTTCATTTCTGTTGCTATGATAAAATATACTTTTAAAATTCAACTTAAGGATCTGAAAAGATGTCTCAGAGGATAAGGACATTGCCTGCTCTTCCAGAGGTCCTGACTTCAATTCCCAACAACCACATGGTGGTTCACAGCCATGTATAATGAGATTTAGTGCCCTCCTCTGGAATGTAGGCATACATGCTGGCAGAACACTGTATGCATAATAAACAAATAAATCTTTAAAAAATAAAAGGCAACTTAGGAAAGAAAGAGTTAATTTTAGTTCACAATTCTGGGTTAAGACCAGTCCATCATTGCAAGAAGTCAAGGCAGTGAGAACTTGAAGCAGATAATGGCATCACACCCACAGTCAAGAACAGAGAAAAGTAAATGCCAGTGTGGTGCTCAGATTACTCTCCATACTCATACAGTCCAGGATCACACACACACACACACACACACACACACACACACACACACACCTAGGGAATGGTGCCTCCCACATAGGGCAATCCTGAACAGACATGCTCAAAGGCTAACACAATGTAGATATTCCTTCATTGAGATTCTCTTCCCAGATGATTCTAGGATGTGTCAAGTTAACAGTTCAAACTATCATAGCAGTGACAATTTGTATATACCAAAGGATGACCCACGAAAGAAAGAAAGAAAGAAAGAAAGAAAGAAAGAAAGGAAGGAAGGAAGGAAGGAAGGAAGGAAGGAAGGAAGGAAGGAAGGAAGGAAGGAAGGGTAAAGGACTTCTTTAACATTAAGTAAGCCTGGAATGATGACTCAGTTGATAGGGTACTTGCCTGGCATACAAAGTGCTGGGCTTAATCCCCAGTTCCACATAAACCAGGCATGATGGTAACCCCAGCACTGGAGAAGCAGGCAGTAGGTTCCCTGGGGCTCACTGACCACCCAGCCTAATACAGTTAGTGAATTCTGGTGATCCCCCTAAAACAAAAATAGCTGAAGAATAACATCTAGCATTGACTTCTGGCACTCATGTACATGTGCCTTCTCACACCCTTCCACACACACACACAAAACATTAAACCAAAACCAGGCCAGTGGTTACTAGCAGGTTAGAATCATAAAGGGTTAGGCAGGCAAGTACAGTTTTGGGATTTTTAGATTAATAAAATCTTCCATATTAAAAAACATGATGCTGGATATATATTATAAACTTCTATGTAGCCTTGGAAAGCACAACACCAAGACTAGATGTGAGCACAAGCTGTGGACTTTGGTGACAAGGATGTATAAATGTAGGTTGGCAATTTTCTCAAGGGTACCACTTGGGGTGTGGTTTATGAGAGAGGCTATTCAGGAACGAAGGCGAGAGTAAGTACTAGACTACTCTGTCTTCCTCTCAATGTGGCTCTGGCTCTAAAACTATCCTAAAATAAATCATCTTTTTTTAAGCCACTTGACATTGGGTTTGGGGGAACCCAGATAATCCCAGATAATCTTCTCATTTTAGAATCCTAAATTTAACCTCATCTGCCAAATGCATAACATTCATATGTGCTGAGATTTGATGTGCACTTCTTACAGACATTCCTTCTTTTTGTTGTTGTTTTGTTTTTCTTTTTGGAGACAGGGTTTCTCTGTGTAGCCTTGGCTGTATTGGAACTTGCTCTGTAGACAAGACTGGTTCTTTTATTTTAAACTAAGCACTGCTAAGGAGTCATATGGAATATATGTCAACATCACACACCCAGGAAAGGAGACCAGTAATATACCAGTTCCCAAGATTTATGGTTCCACATTGATGTCACAGTGAAAGCCAGTAGGAAGCATCAGCCACTCTATAAGGGCATCAGACAGAAACCAGAGAGGTTTCTGGATGTAAAGCACTTACCTTGAAAATGTGAGGACCCAAGTGGGACCCCTAAAGCCTAGATTTAAAAAAAAAAAAGCAGCATGAAAGTATATCCTTGAAACCCATCATTGGTGAAATGGAGTCTGGAGGAGTCCAATTCTTCTACCTGCACTGACCGCCCAGTCCATAATACTCCATGAGTTCCAGCTCCAGTGAGAGACAATGCCAGAAAAATCATGGTGAACAGCTCCTGAGAAATGACATCTGAGTTCCTTCCCTCGGGTTGTGACATGCACCCTCACCTACATGTACACAGGCACGTGCGCATGCATACACAAACACACACACACAGGTCCTTAACCTTACTAATTCTTAGCAATAAAAATCTGAGCCATAATGAGACACCACCTCAACTGCAGTATGCAGTGTGAGGACATCCATTCAGAAGGCAGAAAATAGCAAGCACTGGCCAGGTGCAGCGAGATTAACAGCCATATGCCCTTAGAGTCGGAGTATAAAATCATGCCAGGATTAAATAAAATAATAATAATAATAATAATTGTTTTAGATTACAAATCTAAGCATCCATCGAGATGATTCAGTGAATAAAGGGGCTTGCTGCTCAAGCCTGGAGACCTGAGTTCAATCCCCGGGACCTGTGTAAAAGTAGAAAAAAAGATCTGACTCCACAGAGCAGTCCTCTGACCTTCACACACGTGCTCCCACACTGTGTCTTACACACACATACACTCACAGCTGATTTTTAATTGATTTTTTAGAATTAAGATGGGCTAAGCAGATATGAGGAAGGGACAAAAGGGATTTAATGACTTTTAACAATCTGAATGGAATCTTTCCATTTCTTCTTTAATCTATAAAATGTTACATAGACTGTATTAAATGTGCCCTTACATATCCATGTCTACTACAATGTTTAGGATATTTCATTAATGTACAAAATGGAACCAAATTAGATACCTATATTTGTGTCTTTTCTTTGCAATCCAAATCTCTTCAAGATATCTACAATAATTCTAATTCACTTTTTCTAATGCCTGCATGTTATTCCCTAGTACAGCTGTATCACAATTTATTCAGCTAGGTCTAGACCTTGATAAGAAATCAATTTATTTCTAGCCCTTAAACAGCTAGTGTTGAGCTCTTTGGAAAAAAAAAAGAGATTGGAAAGGACAAGGATTTTTTTAACTGGAAATTTCATACAGGCATATAATGCCTTTGATCAAGTCCACCCCGTTTCTCCCCCTCCAATTCCTGCTGTTCCCACCACCGTTTCCTCTCAATTTCATGTGCTCTTTTTGTAAACCCACTGAGTTCATTTAGTTGTCATGCGTGTACATGGGTAGGCTCATCTACCAGAAGATGGGTAGCCTCCTGGGGACAGCATCACTAAAGAAAATCGACTTTCCCTTCTCTAGCAGCCATTAATCACCTACAGCTCCTCAGATGGGGTGAGACTTCACAAGCTTCTTCCCCGTCTATGCTGGGACTGTTTCTGGCTTGCTCTTGTTGCAGGTCCTGTGCTTGCTGTCATAGTGGTAAGGTTGTGTGTGCCATGACCTTATCATATCTAATAGTCTTTTGCTGCAAGTGGCGACTACCTCAGGTCTCACAATCTTTCTGCCTCTTCTTCGTAATGAATCCTGAGCCTTGGTGGGGCGGGGGGGGGGGGATGCACAAAAAATTTGTGAGTCCAGATATAGGCTGACCTTGAACTCAGAGAGATCCGCCTCCTCTGCCTCCTGAGTTCTGGAATTAAAGGTGTGCGTGAGCCACCACTGCTTCACCACTGACCAGCGATGCGGCGATGCTTGGGGTCTTGATGCTAAGAGGCAAAGGCTCACCAGAAACCACACTGCCACATTGTTCTCCGAAGACAGAGGTGGTCCAGGGGTGGAGGAATGCTATGTCAAGTGTGAGAATGTAATGTTACAATCCTCAGCAAATACTGCACAGGCCACGGTACCTGCTGCAGGCCTTCCAGCCTTACAGATGCCAAGAAGCAGCCCACCGAAGCTTCCGTGTGTCTCTACTTCACAGACTTCCAGGGGGCAGGGTTTCTCACCTGGAAGAGGGGTCAGTTTACATCAAAAGGGTGGGTGGCCACATTCCCTACGACTCCCCATTTATTTCCCCATCTTCTGTCCAAGACCTGGCTGGAGGATCCTACTATTAAACTACCCCTTCCATTAGGGTGCTATGAGAAAAGGCCCCCCCCATGGTTTGTGGGTCCTGATCATCCTCATCATGCTGTCTGTGTTAGTGCTCAGGATTAAGCTCCCCTCAGAGCCCCCACCACACTGCCCATGGCATAAATAACTATTTAAATAAACTCCATACCCAAACAATCTACCTGAGGGCCCCCCTTGAACCTGCATCCAAGGCTTTTCGCAAGCAGAGGGCATTGTCTCGGGATACCAGCAGCAGACTAGCACCTGAAGAGACCCAGAAGTCACTGGTGGGGGCAGGTGATAGCTCTCCCTACTCTGCCTATGACATTTCCAGCCACCCCACAATTTGCGTAACTGGGCTTTTGCAGGATGGAGACGCCCGAGTTGAATGTGATCGGCTCCTAATGTTTTTTTCTTTTCAATGAAATGAGGGTGAGCGTGTTTGCCTGCTGAATTCAGGGATCTGACACCATTGAGATGATCACAGGGGCTCTACATTTAGCAGAGCAGCCTAGAGAATTACATAAGCAGCTTTATACCTCCTCAACAATAAACTAAATCCGGCAGGCTGGAGCACCAGGGACATAAATGGCAAGTGTGTCAGCGATAAAAGAGTCCAAAAACCTAGGGAGAGAGAAAGTTCTAGAAGGTTTGCTCTCTTTCACTGAATCTTAATTCTCCACTTTATTATCATCCAGTTCAAATTAAATTCCCAGGGCTGGAGAGATGAGGGCTCAGAGGTTTAGAACGTGTTCTTCCTCACGGAAGAACCGCGTTCCGTTCCCAGCACCCACTTTGGGCAGCTCACGACTGTCTGGGACTCCCGCTCCAGGGGCATCTGACACTCTCTTCTGGTCTCTCCTGGCACTGGGGCTCATGCACACAAACAATTATAAATAAAATTAATCTTAAAACAATTAAATTCCCCAGAAGGGACTTCCTGTGGAAGAACTGTTCAGAAGAGCCTGCTGTACACCAGCAGCCTGGACTGATTCTTGAGTTCACAGTAGGCTGATCTGCCAGCAGAAGGGTGAAGTGGCTACTCTGGGAACTGGGTCTGCAGTGCTGCCAAGTCATTTACATACTGATTTCCATAGCTCTGTATTCTGTTTCCACCTGATTTGGTTCTTCTTATGCATTCAAGACATAATTACAACATTTTAGTTATCATTAAAACTCAGAGTTTGGAGGAAAAGACAGGGCAGAGTGAGAGAAATCAGTATTAATTTCTGAAGTGGCCACAGATTTTCCTGCCCCACCATCTGCTCTACTGACAGGCTCCTCTTTTCAATGTGAAGCTTGTTTCACAAGCCCCAGGGCTCAGTGATGCACACAGACAAATTCAGAATCTCACCCAACTCTCCCACCCACCCCACATCCCTGCCCCCTCCTCCCGAGCACTTACTCTCATATTTCCCCAGCTTCCCACTATAAACACTAATTCACACTTATTGCCCTATCTAACCAAGACTCCCCTTCCTGGAGCTGGAGAGGCGCAGTGGTAAGAGTGCTTGCTGTCCTTGAAGATGACTGGAGCTCTGTTCCCATTGACCACATCAAGCAGCTCACAGCCAACTGTAACTCTAGCTCCAGGGGGCTTCTGTTGTAGGAAGGCCGCTTGTTCATTTTCCCGGCCACCCAGACTCCCAAAATAATCACACAGAAACTGTATTATTTGAACCACTGCTTGGCCAATCACTTAAGCGTATTGCTAACTAGTTCTTACATCTAGAATTAACCCATTCCCAGTTTTTTATATTTTACTGCAATGCTCGTTGCCTACCAGCAAGGTTGTAGCATGTCTGCCTCTTGCCATGGCTCCATGGCTTCTCTCTGACTCCACCTTCTTCCTCCCAGCATTCAGTTTAGTTTTCCTGGCCTAGCTCTGTTCTATCCTATCAGGCCAAACCAGTTTTTGTATTATTATTATTAACCAATGGTATTCATAGCATACATAGGGGAAATCCCACATCAGACTCCAGCACTTGTCTGGCCTCTACAGGTATCTGCACTCATGTCCACAAACCCACATACTGACACATACATGTACACACAAAGCAACAGAAAATCTTTTTTAAAAGAAGTCTCTAATCAGACACCCATATCTAGTAAACAAGCCTCCTACCACTAACACATCCAATTAACGCAGAAGCATTTCCTGAGAGTGAGGATTATGGGCAATGGCAATTTCTTTTTTCTTTGGAATACATAATGTTCAAGGAATATGGGTTGCCTATAAATACTGTTCAAGGGATTCTGCCACAGCTTGGTCAGGCCACAAGTATGTGTCACGCAGAAAACTGTAACAGCGTCCTAACTCAATGACCTGGTCTCACATCTTTGTGTACTCTTGGTATGGTCTTCATTACGCAAAGGATTGCTTCGAAAGCACAAAGATAACCTTTCACTCACTCTCAGAAAGCTCCTTAGTGGTCTCTGTGCAGTGCAGAACAGCAGAAGAGGGCCAGTGCCACTGAGAATCTGGGCCCCACTTCTCTCACTCGCTGTCCCCTTCACTTCCTCCGCCACACACCTCCATGCAGGCACACACATCGCAGCCTCCTGCTAGCTCATCATGGCACCGTGCACGCACTGAGCTCACACCATGGAGGACCCAGACAGACGTGATACAGTTCACTGTTGCATTAGAAGCGGCGGCAGGGCTGCGTCCCCAGCACCTGGCCGCCCCCATGGCTAGGTTATGCCCCGAAATAATTACATGGAAACTGTATTTTTTTAAACACTGCCTGGCCCGTTATCTGTAGCCTCTTATTGGCTAGCTCTTACATATTGTTCTAACCCATTTCTAATATTCTGTGTAGCCCACGAGGTGGCTTACCAGGGAGGATCTGCGTCTGTCTGGAGTGAGAGAAACATGGCGACTCCTTGACTCTGCTTCTTTTTCCCAGCATTCTCTTATGTTTACTCCACCTATCTAATTTTCTGTCTTATGAGGGCCGAGGCAGTTTCTTTATTATTAACCAATGAAAGCAACAGATAAGATACAAGACCCACCTCCATCAGTTCACCTGCATTTGCTAAGTGAGAAATGGTGAGGATGTTTGTGGATCTTTGAAAGGCACCTGGCCTATAAAGTCGAGCTCTCTCTCACTGGGGATTCAAGAGCTTTCATTTTCCTTCCGTTAAAAAGCAATGGGTGTAGAATGTAGCATGTAGCTCAATTGGTAGACTGCTTGCTTGCTAGGCACAAGCTGTGGGTTTCAGCCTCTGAGTCACATAAGCCTGGTGTGGCGGTGCACACCTGTAAAATCAGCATCAGAAAGGTAGAGGCATGAGGACCAGGAGTTCAAGGACTTTTTTTGTTTTAACATAAAATAAATTAAAAAAAATTAAAGATAGTGGGAAGGGGGTGGGGCTAGAGTAGCAGGAATTGTGAGCCACCTGGTTTTGAGGCTGAGAACCAAACCCCAGCCTCTTTGCCAGAGCTGCAAGTGCCTTTAACCATTGACCCTGGCTCCAGTCCCTAAGAAATATTTTAAATGACAGCAAAACCCCAGAGTCCTAGTTGGCTGCTTGGGCTTCTTGATCTCCAACCCCAGGCTTAGAAGAGTGGAGTTGAGGGAGACACCAGCAGTCACCCAAGAAAAACATGCCACCAAAAAAGCCACAGTTACATGTCAATACATAGATTAACTGATATGGGTTAATTTAAATGTAAGTGCTACCTAATAACAAGCCTGAGTCATTGGCCAAGAGCAAGTATTAAAGTCTCTGAGTGTTTATTTGGGAACTTGCAGGTGTGAGAGAAACCTCTGATTACAAAAGAACATTGTTCTTTCTTCCATACATATTCAAGAAAAGTCTGTCCTTGGATTCCTCATGACCAGTCCCCCAAATCCTTCCCTGAAGGACTTCTGAAGCCTGTAGGAGAGTCATACACTCACATGTGTACTGATAGGGGCTGGCTCTTCTGATAGTTCTCACCACTAAGTGGAAGATGCCATGAATGTTAAAGTTCCCATGAGACATTTATCCCATGAGTAAAAGTGAGGGCATGACTGTAACTAGAGGTTTCTCTCCCACATGCCAGTTCCCAAATAACCATTCTAAGGCTTGATATTAATTACAAACTGTTTGGTCGATGGCTCAGGCTTCTTACCAACTAGCTCTACATATAAATTAGCCCATTTCAAATAATCTATATATCGCTACATGCACATTGCTTACCGGTAATACTCTGGCATCTTACTCCTTCAGCAGTTGCTACCATCCCTGCAACTCTGCCTTCTTTTTCCCTGTATCTTTGTTTGGACTTCCCACCTGGATATATTCTGCCTGGCTACTGGCCAAATCAGCTTCTTTTTGTTTTGTTTTGGTTTGGTTTGTTTTGGTTTGGTTTGGTTTTTTTGCTTTTTTCGAGACAGGATTTCCCTGTGTAGCTTTGGAGCCTGTCCTGGAACTAGCTCTTGTAGACCAGATTCACAGAGATCCATCTGCCTCTGCCTCCCAAATGCTGGGATTAAAGGTGTGTGTCACCAGTGCCCAGCCAAATCAGCTTCTTTATTAACCTGTGGTAATAAAACATATTCGCAGCTTACAGAAGGGCATCCCTTATGATATGACCGTTCCTAAGTTGAGGAGGGGATTTTCTACTGTAGATATGAGGAAGAGAACAGTCAGAGCCATCTAGAAGAGTCTAGAGCAGAGAGAGACAGTAGCAGATTAAACATGGCAAGCAGAATAGACAGGGCCATGACAGGAAAGAGGGGAAGAGTGAGAGAAGAAGAGAAGAGAGAGGGAGCCAGGAGCCAAGAACAGAGGATCAAAAGGACAAAGAGGAGAGAGAGAGAGAGAAGCCAAGAGAAGAAAGAGAGCCAAGAGAAGGCGTGGTTGAAATGGTAGATTATATGGGAAAGAAACATTAGGATGGGAAGAAAAGCTCAGGTACTTGTGAGGCTGAGAGAGGCTGGGGGCCAGTGTGTACTCTGGTGTGTTAAATAAGTGCCATAGTTACCATTTGTCCTGAGTTTCTTTGGTACCTGACAATTAATTGCTTCTGGTTTTCTAAATTAAAAAAAATGTTAAGTACGTGGTTGCACTATGTAGCCCAAGCTAGTACTGATCTAGAACTCATCATGTAACCCAGGCTTGATCCTCCTGTCTTCCCAACTGCTGGGGATTACATAACTTGTGTGTGTGTGTGTGTATGTGTGTGTGCACGCTCATGCGCGCGCACGTGTACATGTGTGCAGAGACACGGAGGTCAGAAGCTATTTTGGTTTCATTCTGTTGCTGAGATCAAACACTGACCAAAAGCAGCTTAGGGTAGGAAAGGGGCTTTTCTTTTTCCCCAGCCTACATTTCCAAGTCACAGGATATCACTCAGGGAAGTCGAGGTAGGCACGAAAATCACGAAAATCACGGCGGGACACTGCTTGCTATCCTATTCTCAGCCTCCCGCTTAGCAGCTTAAGACCACCTGTCCAGGGAATGGCGCTGCTCAGAGTAGACGGGGCCCTCCTACAGCCGTTCACAGGCCAGACAGTCCCCACAGGAACGTCCACAAACCGGCCTGATCTGGTAAATCCCTTCACTGAGACTCACTTGTCAGAGGACTCAAGGCTGTGTCAAGGTGACAGTTGAGAAAACTAGGTTCCCTGACACCTTCCACCTTGCTTTCTGAGGCAGGACATTTTACAGGCCTGGGCTTTGCCATGTAAAACAAGCTAGGTATCTGGATCTTCAGTGATCTACCTGCCTTTGTCTCTCTCACCGTTGTTGTGGTGTTCCAATCCCCTGGGAGAAACCCGAGACTTAGACCCAATTCAAATTTAGATGAAATGAATGTATTCTTACTGCTGGCAGAAGGAAGGCAGCCTTAGCGCCTACACAGCTTGGCAGGGTGACAGTGAGAGGTTTTGAGGTGGACACAGAAAGGTGCGTGTTCCCACTGCCCGGGGAATCCACAGCCGGGCAGGAACGTAGTTTCCCTTCCCTCGGTTGCTCCACACTTTCCCGCTATATAGTAATGAAAGGACTGTTTCACTCCTTCCCATAGCAACAGCAGGTTTTGCAGGAGCAAAGCAGCTGTCAATGCCTTGTAGCCCATTGTCCTATCCCTACCTCACCTGCAGGCCACGAGGAGCTCCCAGGCATTCCAAAGCCAAAGGTCAACGGCCCTGAAGGGACCCGGGGCCCCATATTATGTCTCTTTAGTCAGCACAGGGGACCTGTGTAAATTATCACTCAGGTCTGAGCTCTAATGACTGGGACAGAGCAGCTCATTTCTGGGCAGGCAGAAAACACAGTGTCATCAGGTTAGGGCTGGCTGTCATGTCCCCGCACCATCACTGAGATCACAGCCCAGCTTTTTACCTGGGCGCTCCGGAATCCTAACTCAGGCCTTCATATTCACAAGGCCAGCACTTTAGCAGCTGAGCCACCTCCCTATCCCTGAACAGTTATAATTGTTTAAGGGAATGATCTAGAAAGCTCTGGCAACACTGTTAGGTAATTTTTTTTTTCATTTGAAGTTCCAACTTCCCTTTCTGTTTCTAAAACTCTCAGAGAAAATTAAACATTTATTCTTCCTATTAAGCTTTGGTGAGTGCTGAGATTATTACTCTGACATTTTTTTGAGCAAAATTAGCATTTGCTTTCTTAATGTAAAAGCAAAGGCATTTCTTTATTTCATAGCTTTCACTCATATAAGAACCAAGGTCATTAGTCAAGTATTGGCCACAGAAAATGACACTCTTAATTCTCAGTGAAATAATGGCTTTGTTCTTATTTAGCTTAGTGAAGGATTTAGACACGAAGCAAACAGAAAGTTGAAATTTGGACCTCTCTCCTCTCCAGAATGTTTGGTCTAAAGTAGGTCAGACCTTGCTGCAGCTAATCTCAACAATTCTCTTTTTAATTCTTTCCCTGACTACACTTGGGGGCTCAGGGGGAGGAAAATGCATTCAATTAATTAAAGAAAAACTGCAAGAGAGAAGGAAGGCCTCCTGAAGTGTGTGATCTCTGTCTCCACCTCCAAGGAGTCATCAACATGAAAATGACTAGCAGAAGAATCACTAGCTGTGAGGCAGTCGTTCTAGGCCTGGATGCTTCTGTGCTGCCCTGGCTGCCCTCGAGCACCGTTCTCTCTCCTGGAGTTTGAGAGGGACGCTGACACAGCTCTGACTGAGGCCAAGACCACGCCTCAGGAAGAGAACAGAACCTGGATTGGTCCTCAGTCCTCCAAGACTGACTTCCCCCTGCCTCCCCTACACCCCCAAAAAGCCCAGAGAAGGCCTTCAAAATTCTGGAGTCCAAAGGAAAGTAGCCAGGATACATAGCTTTTGAAAGTGTGTGGATGAACGGTGTTCACTGAAGGTATTCATATTCTAAGTTGATGTGTGCTTCTAAATCCAAGCCATTTCTTTTCCTTGGCTTCTCCCGTGGATTCCCACCCAAACCACAGAGTGGGACCCTTGTTTCCAAGAGTTTCTTTGCCAGAAAGTGCACAGCACTCCACCACTTAATCAGAATGCTGCCAGTTAAATATCCTGCCGAATTATGTCTTTGTGACTTCCCAGGCACTTAAGCTCCCATCCTGAACCATCACAGGTCAACACAATCTGCAGGGTTTTACAGGATTTTTAAAGGTCCTGTGACCTATTCTTTGCCCACATCAAAACCCAAGGAATTATTCTTCTTGTTGCTAGGACAAAGTACCAGACAAAAGCAAACAAAGAAGAAAGGATCTCTGTCAGCTCACAGTTTGAGGGTGTGGTCCTTCGTGGTGGGGAGCAGGAGGTGGCTCCTTACCCCACATGTGCCGTCAGGAAGCAGAGAGAAGAGAAGGCTGGTGTCAGACCACCTTTTCTTTCATTTTTTTTCATCCTCCTCCTCCATCTCCCTTTTTGTTTGTTTTTAGTTAGACAGGGTCTCACCCTAGCTGAGTTGAACTAGCTATGTAGACCATGTTGACTTCAAACTCAGAATTTTGCTACCTCTGCCTTCGGAGTGCTGAGATTAATGGTGTTCAGCACCCTGCCTGGCATTGGCTTTTTTAAAAGTTTATGATCCCAACCCTCGAAATGGTATTGCCCGTGCTTAGGGTGGACCTTCTCTCCTCCGTTAATCAAATCTAGAAATTCCCTCATGGACACACCCAGGGGTCTGTCTCCATGGTGATTGTAGATGCTGTCAAGTTGAAAATCAATACAGACCATCACAGGGATTCTTTATTAAGCCACCCAGAAAATAACATTTTCACGGATAACCAACTTAGGAAGGCACTATATATATATATATTTCTTCTGCATATTTAGAAGATAAAGCCTGTCTTTTGTGTCTTCTTTCGGAGGAATTGTTCTTTATTGTTATATTTTATCTCTTTGTTGCTAACTGTCCTCCTCAACCCACCCGGGTCTGACTCAATGTGTAATGAGAGCATGTATTACCCAGGCTCTTTGTGGGCTTGGAAGGATTTGAAGAACCTGTGTTGCCCTCAGAAGGTTGATTTTCAAGCTGGAGTCAGAATAAGGTCTGTTTCACTGTCTTCCATTTTTTCCTGTTATCAACATGTTGCACTGTACGTGTTAAAATATCTCAATAAACAGGAGCTGCTAATAACAGCCATTTAAAGGGGGTCTATGGAGAATGTAGCACTTGTCAGGCATTTTACAACGCTGTGGGATGGGAAGAAGTGGGACCCAGTCCCTGGAACAGATGAGAGAGTCTCTGGGAATACCAGGAGAGAACAGGCTCTATGTTAGCCTGACGCATCAGTGAAAGCCCTGCTAGACAGATAATGGAGAAAGTCTTAGGAAATGATGGGAATTTACCAGACATGCAGTGGGACTTTGATCTCATGCAGGTCTGGAATTGACTAACAGATACAGCGTTGGGGGTGTCTGTGATGGGAAGACCCTAATCAGAATGTGTGGCACGTTCCAAGGTATCCTAGACAGAAAAACATCTCAGACACCTACCTGTCTTTGCCTCTTGCTGGTGGGTGTGTCCATCTTGTTGCTGCTGCTTCTGCCACACGCTGACCTTAGACACCAGCCTCTTTGTCTTTCCATCAGAATGAAGACCAGTGACTCTCTAGAATATGCCCCCTACTCCAGGCCTTCAGTGCAAGACGGAAGCTGGTAGGTATCCAGCTTCGCAGACTGAGTGGTTACTGGGTTCTCTGCCTCTTCAGCATGTAGGCAGCCATTGTTAGACTAGCCAGTCTAGATCATGAAGGGCAAACTAATAAATCCTCTTCGTAATATATAGCCATTCTATTGTTCTGTTCCTCCCTACCCCGTACAAGTTGGAGTACAGATACAGGGAAGTCATTCTAGCAAGGACCAGCTCCAAAGACTTGTGATACTCAGGACCAGGTCATCGTGTGGGTGGGTTGAGGAACAGAGGTGAAATGAAGAGACATAGTTAGCATAGTGCATATGCTTCACTAAGGGCTTAGGTTACATCCTGTCTTCCTTTCTTCTCCTGTTGTTATATAAAATACTCTGACGAAAGCATCTTAAGGAAGACATGGTTTACTCTGGCTCACGTCCAAGGTCCAGTTCGTCATGGTAGAGCCCAGGAGGCAGCAGATAGAAGTAGCTGACCATATGGTATCCACAACCCAGGCTTAGATGCAAGCCAGTGCTCAGACAGCATTCTCCATTGTGTACAGTCCAGGATCCTAGCCCAGGGAGTGGTCCCACCCACAGTTAAGGTGAGTTTTACCACATCAATTATAGTAATCAAGATAATTCCCCCACAGGCCTGCCAATAGGTCCTTCTCCCAGATGATTCTAGATTCCATCAGAGTAACAGTCAACACCAACCCCCACATGTTGTAAAAGCAAATGTTCAAACTGGGATTGTCCCCTTAGTGGTGTCCACTCCAGCCTGCATGAATGCTACTTGGCCCCACCTGAGCTCCTAAAACCTGGTCCTCAGTGAGGTCTGGCATCAGGGGGAGTGAGCTGCACAGCACAGCTACGTAAAGGATGAGAAGGCGTTAATGCACTTTAAACCACAAACAATTGAGAAAGGGCTTAGCAGACAACTTCCTATGCTCAGCACCCCATGTGGCATGCGGGACAGAAGGTTTGGGTGAATAAAAGGGAGAATGGATTCTCCATAATGAGGAGCTGCTGAGCTCCCAAGGTGCTGAACATATAGACAATCAACTTGACAGTCAAAGGGCTTCAAAGGCCTTGAATGCAGTCGATGAAACCATTTTTGCACAATCTAGCCCTGAGGAATGCAAATAAAAATCAGACATGACTGGTAATACACATTTAAGGGTTAAAAAATGCAGAATGTATACAATTAAAATATTATTTGCACTTTTTGAAGAGGAAAAAAAAATTTAAATTTACAGTCAAAGATTTGGTTTGAATGTTGGTATGTGTCTGAACACATCTTTCACCTTCCAAGTCCTAAGTGGTACCCAGTAGCATTTGTGTATTTATTTGTGTGTATAGAAGAGATAATAATTTAAAAAAAAAATTATCCATGATAACCATCATGTTATCATGTTTATCAGTTTTAATGTCATTTGTCAATTTAATGTGATTTAATGTCAATTTAATGTGATTTGACATTATCAGTTTTAATGTCAAATAGACACCATATAGAGTCACTTGGAATGAGAGGGATTATCTAGGTCACGCTAGTTTGTGGGCACATCTGGGGTAAATTATTTTGATGACATTAATTAAAAAGGGGAAAGAACCATCCACTGTGGGTGGTGCCATTCCCTAGGAAGGGGATTATGCACTATGTAAAGGCAGAGGCAGAAGTTGAGCACCAACATGCATGCATTAATTCATTCATTCCTCTCTGCTCTTGACTGTGGGTGTGATGTGACCAACTCGTGTTGCCCTGACTTCCCAACAGTGAGGGACTGGGACCTGTGATCCCAATAAACCCTTTCTTCTCCACTAAGTTGCTTTTAAGGCTATTTTTATCTTAGCAGCAGGATGAGAGGATAACACCGATTCCATCTTTAGTTCTAGAATTCCCAACCCAAAGGCTAGGCTCCAACAGCACAGTGTGTCCTCTGGAACTGAGCCCTCACCCTACCTGTCCTGCCTCAGGCCACACTGTCACTAGGGTACAGATGTCTGGAGCAGTAGGCAGCAGCATCTCAAAGCAGGGAGGGCGGGTCTGGTCCCAGCCTGTGCTGTCCCTGCCCATCTCCCTGTACTCCAGAGTCTACCTCTACAGAGGTGGGTGGAGAGGTAAAACAGACTGGGACTCACTGTGTGTCACCTTTTCAGTGGGGTGAAATCCAGCAGCTTGTGAAGTCTGGTCCTGTAGCTTGTGAGCACCGAGGAGAGGGATTTTCAAAAGCCGATTCTAGGAATGAATTAGTAACGAGTTTCTGTTCAATTTTTAAAGCCACGCTTGTCATGCCGTTCAGTGGCCACTAGCCTTTTGGAAGAATCCACGGGGTTTTAGTTTTGAAGGATAAAAGACATTCAGAGTTTCAGGAGAGACTGAGCGTGTTAGAGAATCTCTCCGGAAACACCCCACCCCCTCCCCGTGTGTAACAGGTGAGATGCACACGTGTGCTCCTACAAGTAAAGGCTGCAGTTCAACCTGGTTTGTCATTCTTCAGGTGCTGTCCACCTTATTATATGAGACCTCTCTCTCCAGTCTGGCACTTACCGACTGGCCCCAGGGGTTCACTTATATCCACTTCCCTTCTGGGATTACAGGTATGACCACCATACCTGGCTCTTCGCCTGAGCGTTTAAGATGGACCTTGTATTCTTCATGATTGTGCAGCAAACATTTTATGAACTAAACCATATCCCCAAGCGCGAAAGCCAGGCTAGTTCTTTCTAAGGCATAAGCAAACCCACCCACCCCCCTCTCTAGGGCATTCCAGACGCCCAGGACTCTCTGGTGGGGCAGCAATGTTCCCTCTAGGGTCCTTTTCTCCCACTGTTTCCCCCCTTCAGGCTCAGGCTTTTCTCTTCTCACCCAAGAGCCTGTAACTCTTTCCCACAACCAAAGCTCACATCTTCACTCTAAACAAATTCTCCTCTCGTTCTTACTGTGATTAGAGTTCATTTCACCTTTCCCCAAGACCCTGGGAGCCAAAGATCAGAGCCCCTGTCTCTGCTCTCCCTGTTGACCCACCTCAGAGTTAGGACGTGACACCCACCGTCATTTGTGATTAGTTTTCTTTCTGTTGCTGTGATACAGCACCCTGACAGAAACGGACACGGGAAGGGAAGGGGTTGTTTGCCTTACACTTCCCAGTCAAGATCCATCATGAAGGAAACTCAGGGCAAGTAGTCGAGGTGGGAACTGGGGAGAAACACTACTGATTGACTTGCTCTCTGATCACTCGCTGGTTCATGTTTAGTGTGCTGTTTCACACTTTAGGACCACCTGCCCAAGAAATGGTACAACCTACAGTGAACCGAGCCCTCCTGCATCTATTAATCATCAAGGTAACCTCTCAAAGATTTGCCCACATACCAACTTGATATGGGCAATTCCTCAACCGGGGCTTCACCTCTCAAATGACCATAGACTGTGGATGACATGTAGAATTGGGGAAGACCAAGATGATACTGTGTGGAGTCTCCAGAAGCCTACTGATACTATTCATCATCATCATCATTGTGATAACTATTATTATATGAGTGCATATTGAGACCAGAGATCAGCCTTGACTGTCATTACTCATGTATAATTGTAATAGTCCCTCAGATCTTAGTAGACTCCAGGCCTTAGCATAACTGACGCCATGATGGAAGTACCATTCAGGCTGAAAGACTCCATGTAGACAGCGACATCTGTCAAAACAAAACAAAGACCGAATCCAACAAAGTCCATCATTTTGGGAAAGTCTCTGTGTGTTCTAATCTTGCTTTTTGGCTTCTGTAACTCTGCTTCTGGCTAACTGTTCTTATTAACTGAAGTGTGCCAACCCAGGACATGTTTTTTTGTGCTTAAAAGTTTTCCATTAGAAAGGTTCTGAACTATAAGGGGATCCTGAACACACAGTGTAACTATCAGCCAGCTAATTAAAACTTTCTATTAGTTTCAACCCATGTCTGAGTAGTCTTCTCTGGTGGATATCCCACAACACAATCCTTACCCATTCTCTCTCTCTCTCTCTCTCTCTCTCTCTCTCTCTCTCTCTCTCTCTCTCTGTGTGTGTGTGTGTGTGTGTGTGTGTCCTATCCTCCACTGTGTAGATTCTAAGGATCAGACTCAGTTGTTGGGCCTTTGGAGTAGACATTTTTATTTGATGAACCATCTCCCTGGCCCCTGCCTTATTTTTTGAGACTGAGTCTTTCATTGGGCCTGCAGTTCCCCAAGTATGCTAAACTGGCTGGTCAGGGAGCCTCAGAATTCCACCTGTCCCCCTCCTCGGTGCTGGGATCTCCAGTGTGTTCTCCACAGCCCCTGTCCTGTGATTCTTTCTACCTTTGAGTCGGGGCAGCTGTTGGGTCTTTCTCACATCACATCTGACAAACTTCCTCTTCCACATTTGAGAACCCTGTGACTAGGTGGTGAGGCAGGCAGCTCAGTGCTTCAGAGTAGATGCTGCTTTTGCTAAGGACCCCAGTTAAGCTACCGTACCTACACCGGCTGACTCACAACTGCCTAGAACTCCAGCCCAGGAGAGATGACACCTCTTCTGGCCTCTGTGGGCACCTGCACTCACATTTGCACATACTCCACTCACATATACACATAAACACGCAATTTTTTAAAAACTTATTATTCTTAAAGGAACCCTGTGATTATACACTGGGGCCTTATAGATAATACAGAGTCAGTGACTTTTCTTCAGCTCATGAAAAACTTCCCTTTTCTCTATTCATTCCCCCTGACAATGTAATTTAATATATTCACAGGTAGTTGGCACTAAGGTAAGGCCTTGGCCACCTGCTCTGTTATAGAAACCAAGGTCACAGGGAGATGAGGGAAAACATATACAAGAAAGCTGCTCCCCAAGCTTGTTTGGTGGGGCTGTCACCACCCAACAGAGCCAACCAGATGCTTCCATACTACAGGAAAGCGTTCTGTTGCCTATACCCAACTTCTTTCATCCCTCAGTGGCAACAGATTAGAGACTGGAGGAGACTACATCAAAATTCACAAATAAAAACAACCATTGCCAAGGAAAGGCCGGAAGCCATTCCCTACCTGCGCTTTACCCAACAAATAGAACACACACAAGGAAAGCCTGCCTGCGCCATGTAAATATGTAAACAACCTACCATGGGTCTTGAGACTCTGTTTAGAGCTTTCCCTAGACTCTCCAGCTCATTCCCCCCTTCTTGAGAGTGTCCTCCCTCTCGTGATATACTGTATTTATATTTCTAGCCACTTGTCCCTAATCTCATTCTTCACTGTGGTCCACAAGAACCTAAATACTGCAGCAGGGCCCAGATGCAGGCCTCTAACATCCCCAGTATCTCAAGTTGTCAGAAGGAGGCAGACCGCGGATCCCGCTTCGCTCTGACATGACAGAGACCGTCTCCGGAGGCACGGGGAGGAGAAATGCCTTAGGAGATCAAGCCTGCCTCCCTTCCATCTGCCCTGAGCCCCTCGGCATCCTCACCAGCCTCTTTCTGCAGACTCTTCCCTCTGATGTTCCATGAGCACGAGGCCATCTGTTTCCCTGCCTGTAATTAGCTGCACGCTTGGGCTTCTGCAGTGAGCCCACACTGTTATTATGTTTGGCTTATTTTTTTTTTTTAAGTATGATGTGTGTGCCGCTCTGGAATCAAGACTTTCTCCTGGAGTGGCGTGTATCTTCAGTGCCTGAAGAGGAGCGAAGAGACGAGCTACCCTTTGCATGGGCAGACGTGTTGCTGACTGGCTGTGGGCGGACATGGGGCTGACTGGATGCTGACGGAAGCTCTGGGAGAGGCTTGTGAGACCACACAGCTGATCCAGAGTCACCGCCTGTTCTTCAGGTCAGCTCATGGACAACGTTAATCCCATACTCCCAGACAGGGTAGAAAAACAGAGAAAACTACTGGTTCTTGGGAAGGGGAGGAACCCTTCACTTAAGAGTCTGAATGAATCTCTCACCAGCTGAGAAGTAAGAATTTCCCCCACAATTAACAATGGCTTAAGACTCTTTCTTCCTCCTTCCCTAGCTAAAATCATGCAATTGTCTAAGCCTCTCATGAGAAAACCTTTGTGCTACCCCAGTGGCACCTGGTTTGCCTTATCGAACATCCTACAGAATAATTGTATTGGCCTAAAAATATCTCTCTCTCTCTCTCTCTCTCTCTCGTGTGTGTGTGTGTGTGTGTGTGTGTGTGTGCACATGAAGGCCAGAAGGCAGATCCTCTGGAGCACCTGACATTGGTGCTGGGACCCACACTTCGGTGGTACCAAGAGCAGCAAGGGCTCTCTGTGCTGCTGAGCCATATCTCCAGCTCCCAATGGCTGCTGTTTGGCAGGTTGGGGTTATGGCATGTTCCACCATGCCCAGTTTATGCAATGCTGAGTGAGGATGGATCCCTGTATACGCTAGGCAAGCACTCTGCGAGCTGAGCCGCATCCACAGTCTGCAACCACTGATCTTTTTCCTGTCTCTGAGGTTTCGCCTTTTCCAGTTTGTCACAGAGTTGGAACTGTAGGATGGGAAGGAAGCCTTTTCACTTGGCAAGATGCATTGAAGGTTTCCGTGCCTTCATTCTGTCAGCCATACTTGCCAAACGCCTGCTGTGCACCACACAGAGTCTCAAAAACTGGGATCCGGGCATGGAAAAATGATAAATTCCCTCAGCCCGACCACTAATGATGTGGAAAGAATAGTCACGAGGTAAGCGAATGGGAGATGTTGAGATGCAGTCTAAGAGGGGAGCAGAAGAGACATGTGAAATTGGTCCGCCGGCTGCAGGGCTCTCAGGGCCTCTGTAAGGCCCCACGGGTTGTCTGGCGCACTGAAGACTCACAGTGTGGTCACTCGCTGGTAGGTTTCGATGCTCAGGTGACAGTTAGAAATCAGCAAGTTCACTGTGTATGCAGCCACCGTGTGTAATTGACCTTGATTATATCTGTATATTCAATTGTACTTTAGGACCAGAAAGATGACTCAGCAAATAAAGATATTTGCCTCCTGATGACCTGGACTCGATCCCTAGAACCCATATAAGGGAAAAAGAAAACAACTCACACAAGTTTCCTCTAACCTACACACACGCACGCGCGCGCACACACACACACACACACACACACACACACACACATACACACACCACCTTCCACACACAAAATACATAAATGCCTTTAAACCAATGACAAGAACGGGGCTGGGCAGACGGTTCAGTGGGCAAAGTGCTTGCTGCACAAGCATAAGGATTTGAGTTTGGGTCCCCAGAGGCCGCATAACGCCCAACAAGGTGACACTTCTGTAAACCCAGAGTTCCCACAGCAAGATGGGAGGTGGAGACAGACTGCAGAAGCTTACAGGCCAGCTAGCCTGGTGTGCACACAGCAAAGGAACTCTGCCTCGGACAAGGTGGGATACAAGAATACTTTAAGGTTGTCTTCTGACTTCCACACATGTACGTGTGTGTGTGTGTGTGTGTGTGTGTGTGTGTGTGTGTGACACAACTCCTGGCACATCTCCAGTGCTCAGGAACAGCTGCCTCAGGAGGCACACTGGTCAGCAGAGTAGCTGTTTCTCATTTTCACACTGAAGGGTCTCCCTATCTTTTCACTGCCATGAGGCTTATCTGGGGCCCAATGGTCCCAAGCAAAGAGGCTGTGACTTGCACTTCTTTCTCCAGAGGGATCGAGGACAAGACTCAGAAGAAAGCCAGAGGCACAAGGAGGCTCCTGCCACCATTTAAACTTGACCTTCCATTACTGGCACCCCCTGCAGTTGGCAGACTCTCAGTACTAGATTCTCCTCTCTCTGTCCTTTCTTCCCTCCCTCCCTCCCTCCCTCCCTCCCTCCCTCCTTCCCTCCCTCCCTCCCCTTTCTGGCGGCTTTACTGTATCCTATAAGAGATTACGGACCAGAACCACCAGCTATGCTTCCTGTGGTAGTTTGAATGAGATGTTTTTCCATAGTCTGTGTTTGTACTTGTTCCCCAGTTGGTAGTGCTGTTTTGGGAACTTTAGGAGGGTGTGAATTTGATGCAGGACTCAGTCACAGGAGTGTGGAGTAAGCTTTGACCATTCAAAGACTGTGTTATATTCGTGTTTGGTCTCTTCACTGGTGTTTTCTGTTAAAGATGTGACCCCTCAGTTCCAGCTCCAGCTGCCCCATCTGCCTTCTGCTTCCATTCTGCCCCCCACCATTATGGACTCTAAATAAAACCTTATTTCTATACGTTGTCTTGGTCATGGTGTTTTTATCAAAGCAATAGGAAAGCAATTAGAAGCCTTTCCCAAATTCCCAGCCCCATAAATTTTCATTGTCTTAAACCACTGAATTTGGGGATAATCTGGTCTACAGCAAAAGGTAGAATTACATTTAGTAGAGACAACAATTAATTTTAATTTACTGACTAACAGTTAACCAGTCTGGGCTAAATTCTGGACAAGCCCTGGCAGAGTAATGCCTTATCCTTCCACAAGAACACCTTTCTATTTTAACAATGGAACCCTAGAGACACAGCGCTCCAGCAGCAAGCAGAGGGGCAGTGGCAAGCTCTGCAGGCCGACTAGGGGACAAGTCCATAGGGAGGTTATTTTTGGCCAAGGACTGGAGAGTTCTGTGGCTTTCTAACTGTCACACAGAAAGCTGCCTGCACTTCCTAGAGCCAGCCTCTCCCCAGCCCTCCCAAGGCCCAAAGACACAATTCCTGCCAGAGGCCAAGGGGCTGGGGGCAGGGACCAGATAATGGCACCACCCTCTGAGTGACAGGACAATGTTCCTTTGTCTCTCCGGTTCCTAGTCTCTTTTCTTCTGCTGTGGGCTCCTTTGACTATCCAGTCCTCTGCCCTCTGGGACGGAAGGTCATTCAGTCTCTTCTTTATCTCTCTATCCCAGGGGGTCTTTCAGTTCCAGGTAAATTAAGCCTTTGCTGGCCGCTGACACACTCTCTCTTTCTATCCTCTCTCTCTCTTTCTCCATTTCTTCTGTCTTTTTTGATATTTGATGCTGCCGCAGCAAATGGAAAATATGGAATTTGACAAAATATTTCCTGAAAACCAAGGACTGCCCCGACTGGGTTCTAATAGTGCTGGGGTGGGGGTAGGGGGGGCAGGTGAGGAAATGGCTTGTATACGCCTAAGGACCTGAGTTTGGTTCCCTGAACCCTCGTACAATAGCAGATAAACACACACCTGTAATCCCAATGCTGGGGAGGCAGCTTCAGGAGGGTGTCTGGAGCTTCCTGACCAGGCTTTGGGTTCAGTAAAAGACCCTGTCTCTGACACTAAGAGGGTAGAGAGTTATTGAGGGAGACGTCAGAAGTGGAGCTCTAATTTCCATGTGCACATGCGCACATGCCCAATGATGACCACCAAAACAACCAAAGAAATGAGCATAACAGCTAACCAAGGTCTGTGTCTTTGGGCCTAAGCCAGGATGGATGACTTGACTCCAGTCCTCTTCCGACTCAGGGCCGAGGATACTAACAGATGAATGAAGGAAACCCAATCATTTAGAAACGACATCTCAAACACACAACATCTCCTCTGCTTTTGCTAGCATCTTTCCCTTTAGACGGTCCATGTTTTCTTTTATTTATTTATTTATTTATTTATTTATTTATTTAAGATTTCTGCCTCCTCCCCCTCCCCCATCAAGTCTCCCTCCCTCATCAACCTGAAGAGCGATCAGGGTTCCCTGACCGGTGGGAAGTCCATCTGCTTTACGTATGCTCATGAATCTTGGCTAGGGCAGACAGCCTGGTAGGTAGAAGGCTTATTGTGTATGAGCGTGAGGACCTGAGCTCAGGTCCCCAGAGCTCAAGGAAAGCCAGGGACAGTAGCATACGTCTGGAATGTTAGTGTTGCTGAGGTGAGATAAGAGGGGAGCCTGGAGAATCTCTGAAAGCTCAAGGGCCAGATAGTCTGGTGTGTTGGTGGATGGACAAGAATGAGATGGGAGGGGAAGGACCGACACCTGAGGCTGTTCCTCTGTCCTCCACACACATGCACACACACACACACTACAGCACTCATTCAAAAACCCACCAACATGCATGTACTCACACATCTTGTATAAACATGTAAACATACATCACAAACATATATGCATGTGAATCATAAACAAATATGAACACGTGTGAATCTTCCCTTTGTTACTAATTCGAACAGTTGTTTCGTGTCCTCTGACTAACTCCAAGTACTGAATTGTGTCTCCCTGAGAGACACTGTGGCCCCTGTTTCCTACACTGGTTCTTAAAAATCTCCCTTGTGAAACTAGGATGTTTGTAATCTTGAGGGAAGTGCCCCAGTGATGACATTGAGGGCTACTGCACAAACCCATAGCCTGAGGTAGTCTGATTTCAGCTCTGACCCAGCTACCTTCGTTTTGATAATGTGTTTTCACAGAGCTAAGGTTTTGGGGTGGCTGTAATAGAAAGAAATGTCACCCAAAGTTCAATATGGGACAGAAAATGAAGACATCCGTTTCCAACCCAATTCCAGGTCTGACGTGCCATGTGACACCAGAGTTCCTAATTGTTAGCAATTATAAGTTGAGAATGAAATGCTAATACTCAATTTTCTTTCAATTTAAGTGGTTTCGTCCCTCAAAAGGCTATAATTACCAGTACACAAATGCTCAATAAATTGATTTTCTTTTGGCCTCTGGGCATGCTGAAAAAGTTAGTGACGTGCGGAGAAAGCAAGTTTCCGAGAAAGTTTGAAACGTCTATGGGTTCCAATGCAGTTGATCAGGTCGGAGCTTGAGCCTCAGCAACTGGACTTGGCCTTCCAGCCTCAGAAGGTCAAGCAGACCATGCAATGGTACGAAGTAGGAAATGTTGATTCATTCTATATGGCTGCATTGGGAAAGGTGCAAATGAAGACGGCCTGGCTTCCCAGCTGGGGGAAGGAAACTTCTACAGGTGGGGTTGGGGGTGTTATTCTGAGTACTGAAGGAGTTCTGGGACTCTTCCCGGGAGGAGACAGGAACTTTTCCCACAGAAGAGACCTTTTTTGAAGTCCTGGGACTGAGGGGATCTGGCTAATTTGGTGAACAGCACCCAGTGCTCTGTGGAAAAACAGAATGAGGGTGTAGGGGAGTAGCAGATGTGGCCAAGTAACAATGGGCCACAATATACCCGTCCTGGCAGAAATGAAGATATTCTAAAGAGACAAGTGAGATCCTCCCTTTATTATAAAACTATTGTTGCAATGGTATCCAAGGAGCTGGAATTTCCCCCAATGGTGCCAGAAAGACAGGAAGCCGGTCTCCTGGAAGGAGATTTCACAGTTCTGACAACTTTTCAGATAACCTTACCAGAAAGTCTGGAACCAGACAATGATGGGTCAAGGAAGGGTAGGACCACACCTTGAGATCTGTAGCCGAAAGGGCTCCTGAGACTCTTCTTTCTCCTCCTTTTTCCTGAGAGCTGAAGATGGTTAATGGCGGCTGTGCGGGAGGAACTCACAAGGCCCACCCAGAGGACCTATGGGCAGTTAATAGTAACTGGGGAATGGAAGAGCCATTTCCTTCAGTTCTGTACCACCCTAGGAACATGTCAATATTCCAGAAGGCAATCCTGTGCTCCTATCAGCAACCCTAATTCAACCCCTGGGTCACCAAAAAGAAAAGAGGCTAACTGGGCAAGGAAAAGGGATCAGCAGGAGTGGGGGAAACAAAAGAAGGTAGTGGGGGAATATGATCAATATACACACTATGCCATGATGAAACCATTATCACACATAGTTGATATGCACTGATAAACATTATAAATATTTGAAAGATTCTACACTGAAAATTTCTACACCATTTAGTTACAAAACAAATTACAAAAACCTCCCAAAGCTCACCGTGCCTCAAGTGAGTTTGCAATTTCGTGGCAGGTTGCATTCATCACTGTCCTGGGGCTGACAGGCAGCAGGTTGGGCATGCCTAGCCAGGACCTGTCTTACATTACCATGGAATCATATTTTCTTCCTGTCTTGTTAGTGCAGGTGGATTTTGCCCTAGCCTTGAACCTGGCAGTGCTTGGGTCATTGCAAGACTTTTGCCCAGTTAGATGAGAGTGAGGGGTGTGCCAGTGTGATGACTCCCTGGAGGAAAGTCCCCACAAGGAGCTACAGGTGTTGCGGATGTCCTAGGGGCCATTTTCTTTGGTCCACATAGTCCTAGTGCACACCACTGAACTTCTGTTTGCTCTGTAACATCATCTGTTCTAGCTTATTCTCTCTATCATCCCAAAGGTCTCAATTACATTTGATGACATAAAAATGCTTAGACTTCAGCTATGAGACCATTGATATCAAGCATGCTATTTAACATAGACAAGGTGGCGTGGGTCTAGAGGAATAGCTCATTCAATAAGGGTGAGATGGTTAAGCATGAGGACCTGAGTTTGATCCTCAAAACCCATTTTAAAAAGTGGGGCATAGTGGTACTTACCTGTAATCCCAGCATTGGGAGGATGGACAGGTAAACTCTTGAGGCTTGCTAGACAGTCAGATTAACTGCTTCATGAGTTCCAGGCCAATGAGAGATCCTGCCTCAAAAAACAAGGTAGGGCTGAGGAGATGGCTCAGCAGTTTAGAGCAATTGCTGCTCTAACAGATGACCTGGGTCTGATTGCCAGCACCCACAAGGTGGCTCAAAACTATCCTGACTCCAGTTCCAGGAAATCTTGGCACCCCCTCCTGATCACTGCGGGCATCAGGCGTGCATGTGGCACACATACATACATGCAGACATACCTTTCCTACATGGAAAATAAAACAAATCATTGTACAGCAAGGTGAATGGAGCCTGAGGGATGGCACGCAAGGTCCTCCCATGCTCATGATTGTGTGCATGCACCAACCTACGTATATGTACACTCATTGATACAACCCCCCACACAAAAGATGACTCTTTAAGTTTCTTGTCTCAGGAGCTTACTTGAGTTGCCTGTGAATATGATTACCAACAGGCCTTTTTTGCCCAAAAACACGGCAGACAGAGACTAGTTCATTTCTTAAGACACTGGCTCCCACCATGAATCCTGGATTCTGCAGAGATTTATGAGCTTAAGGTCTTCCAGACACATTGAATGGGATCACTGTTCATGATAAATGGATCAATGAAGTGGAAAAAGATACTAATTAAGCACAGGAAACCTCTTTTAATCGGCGTGTCTAAATAATGAGCTTGAAGTAGTTTGTGGCATAAACGTGGATGTTTTGCAAGTATGTAAATCAGCCCAAAGTAGTCCCTGCCCCCAAGGAATGATTTTTTTTCCTACCACTCCCATAGATCAATGCTATGGTCAAAGGTGTGGGTTTGTGTTTGGAGGACATTCACTGATATATTCAGGATCTTGTGTTCTGGAACAAAACAGGTAGACCAGGGGAGCTGTTGCCAATGACAGGTGATGTGGTTTGTTCCAGGGCCCTCTAGGGAGTTCATCAGGAAAAGACACCCGCAGGCAAGCCTGAGGACCTAAGTTCAATCCTTGGGCCCAACATGGTGACAAGCGAGAACTGACTCCAATAGTTCTCTGATCACATGCCCACCACCATGGCATGCACACACCACACAAGCACATACGTGCACACGTGCTCGCATGCACAGACAAAGACACACAGACAGAAATAAATGCTTTTGGTTTGGGCTTTGTCTTACCACAGGGCTAGAAAGATGACCCAGAGATGAAGGGCACTTGATGCTCTCCCAGAGGACTAGAGCTGTGTTCCCATTACCCATTGGGGGAGCTCACAACCATCTGTAATGTTAGTTGGAGGAGGTCTAACAGCTCCTTCTTGCCTCCAAGGCACCCTCATGTATGTGTATATACAAACATGCAAACAACACACATATGTGTAAAATAAAAATAAATATCTTAAAGGCAATTTCAGAATTGGAATTGCTGGGAAAGCTTGGAGGCTCAAAACCCTGGGACCAGGAGAGTTTTGGCACTCTATGGGCCATTTAGGTAGAGCCCAGACTTCTGGTCTGAGGGTATGGAGTTTTTCTCACACATAAGCATATGGAGGCCTTGGTCTGTGGCCTATATGCCTATTCCTTTCTATGTTAATCTCAATGTCTCTCTTCCCCACACCCACTGTCCTGCCAAAGTACCATCCCTCCCCATGGCCCCTGCTGCTGGGGTCTTTGATGTTTCAGATTCTCTATTCTCTAATTTTACTTCCAGTCTTTCTTGCTTTGCTCTCCTAGACCCTCTTCTGCCTTACAGCTCTTAAGCCCCGAATTTGGACATTTACTCACATTTTGTCCAAAGACAGGATCACCTTCTTTAGAGTCTCAGGTTAGGATGTGTGTTCTAATGTGGTCCCCGGTGCCACCCACCCTGCTTCTCTTCTCTGAAGACCACATCCTGAAGGTGATTTTGAGGCACCATCTCTTGAATATAGAACAACGTCTCAAGATAGTTTAAGGTTGTCACAGCTGTGGGTAGGGATGGGGATGTTAGTGGAAGTCAGGGAATAAGGATCAGGGATGCTGAGAACTGAAAAATACAATCGGGTTTTTCTCTGGGATTCCAGCCCACAAAAAATGACACAGAAACTTATTATTAAGTATGAAAGCTAGGCCGTAGGTTAGACTTATTTCTAACTAGTTGTTATAACTTAAATTAACCTATATTTTTAATTCTTCATTCTTCTGTGAGAGGTGTTACCTCCTCTCTGTACTGCCCATCCTACTTCCTCTGTGCCTAACTTCCTTCTCCTCTTCCTTTTTCTCCCCGGAAATCCTGCCTATCCTCTCCTGCCTAGCTATTGGCCCTTCAGCTTTTTTATTACACCAATCACAGCAGCACATCTTCACACATCGTACAAATATTCTACAACAGAAAACAAATATGTATGGCTGTCCTATACCTTCACCCTGAAGAATCATCCTGACCAACTCCAAAATGGCAGTGGTTCTGACCTTGAGAGCATCACCCATTTAAAAGGAAATTTTAAAAGTTTTTACTTTAAATTATGTGTAGGTATGTGTCTGCATATGGCTATGTGCACAAGAGTGCAGGTGCCTGCAGAAGCCAATGGTGCCAGGTCTCCTGAAACTGGAGTTATAGATGGCTGTGAGCCACCTGATATGGGCAACTAGATAGAACTTGGTTCCTGTGGAAGAATAATATATATATATATGTTCATCTTATATATCTTTTTTAAAAATTTATTTAT
>NW_026068005.1:1041758-1155169 GCF_014885135.2 Alexandromys fortis | reverse complement strand
CTCCAAACAGACATGGACTCGGTGAGGCTGCAGCTTGCACACTTAATTCTCGCCAGCAAGAGGGCAAATAAGACCCTATGTCCTTAGAGTATATGCATTACCTTGTCAGCATTACCCTGGAGTTTTACTGTTTGAAGTCACTTATGATTGCTAATAAATGAAAAATAACACCTGCTCGCCCCTTATGGTGTTTTCCTCTCATCTGAAAGTGTTTTCTTGACCTTTGCTAGGTCACTTCTGACCTTGATTCAGCTCAAGGAGCCTTCTCCCCACACCCCAACCCACTTCTGTCATGCCCTGCTGTGCTGGGTGAGCCGCCCCATCTTCCCAAACTGTCCTGTCTCTAGGCACCTGTACACACTCATCACACAATGGGGACAGGAGTGCCAGGTTAACTACAATAACTGAACAGAGATTCCAGTTCTGCTGTGCACTGTGTGACCCTAAGTGACCCTACCCAACGGCCATGTGTGCTCCTTACTTGTAAAGCGAGCTTGAAGGGTGCCCGCCTTAATACGGTGTAAGAACAAAGCGGTTAATGCCTTGTTTGTCAGTGCCTGGCAAACAGTCAGCCATTCCTGTTGTTTACTGGTCTGTACACCACTCGTTTATAAACTGTGCAAGGCTAGAAATACATCTGCTCGCTCTACAGCGGGCGGTTGATAAACTGCAATCAGCCTTGCAGACTCCCTGAAATTAGAAACCAAGACAAATTTACATACTTATTTTCTCCCCATTCCTCTCTCCTCTTCTTTCTTTCCTCCTCTCCCCTTCCCCTCCTTGCCCTCTTTCCTCTCCTCTCCTCTCCTCTCCTCTTTCTTTTCCTCCTCTCCTTTCTTTCCTCCCTTCTCTGTTCTCCCCACCTTCTCCCATTGGGAACAGGTTTCCTCTGAGGTTAAAACAGCCCCCCTTTCTTGGTGGGAAGTGCACTGAGCTATAGAATGGCTTTCAAGGAAGTGAAACAACAGGCTTTTCCAAGGGCGGTGAGACGCCTGTACCATCCTGCTCCACAGGTAAGAACAGAGCCCGTCTCTTTCCCCATCACCATCGTGTTGTGAAACTATTAAGAAAACAATGAAATGGCAAGTATAAAGCATTTGTTTTTCTAACCCACCCTTTGTTTTGTTTTGTTCTTGAGACAGAGTCTCATGTAGACCAGGCTGACTCTGAACTCCTTCTGTAGCCAAGGATGACCTTAACTTATGATGCCCCTGCCACCACATCCCAAGAGTTGAAATTACAAGTATGTGCCATCTGAGTTTAAGAACACATTAAAACGTAGGCTATTTTGTCTCAAGCAAAGCCAAGGAACAAGGTACTAGTGTCACTTACACCATATTATTAATCAGCCTGTGTTAGTCCTCATCTCATGCTGGACAACACAGATTATAGGCTTGTGTTGTGTAAACAAACCCCAAACCTCAGACAGTTAACTCTATTGCACTTTTCTTTTATGTGCTCCACATCTAACCTGGGTTCCTAAAGATCCTGGGGACCCAAGTTTATGCTGCTTGGCTGGTGCCCCTCAAATGCAAACTAGAGAAAGAATGATGAAGATCTGGCCCTTGGCATTTCATGCTTCAGCATGGAAGCGATTATGCAAGCTACCACAGCTGCAAGCCCATTGGCTAGACCTGGTTATGCAGCCCTTTCTCACTACTAAGAGATAATGAGGACATTTTCTGACTAGAAAAAAATATTATCATGCGGGTGAGCTCTAGACCACCCCCCCATATACACAGCCTGGGATGCTTAAAATGAGTGCACTTTCTTTCTCTCCCTCCCTCCTCCCCCCCCGTGTGTGTGCGTGCATGTGTGTGTTGACGTTAATGTGTGTATATGTATGTGTGTGTTCGTGTTAATGTGTGTGTTCATGTTAGTGTGTGTTAATGTGTGTGTATGTATATATGTGTTCATGTTAATGTGTACTCGCTGTCTGTGTGGGATGCTCTCCACCATGTTCTTTTTTGGTGTGTGTGGGGGATGTTGAGACGGGGTTTCTCTGTGTAGTCCTGGCCATCCTGGAACTCACTCTGTAGACCAGGCTGGCCTTGACCTCAGAGATCTGCCTGTCTCTGCCACCACTGCTCCCCTTGTTTTTTAAGGCACCTTCTCTACTGGACTGGGGCTCATCAATTTCACTAGGCTGGCTACCAAGAAATTCTCAAGGAAGCAGCTGTCTTCTCTTCTCACTGCCACAATGGCAGGTGTGCACATCACACCAGCACACCATCACACCAACACACCAGCACACCAGCACACCTTCACAGCAGCACAAAAACATACCATCACACCAACACACCAGCACACCAGCACACCTTCACACCAGCACACCTTCACACCTTCACACCATCACACCAGCACACCAGTACACCATCACACCAGTACATCATCACACCAGCATACCAGCACACCTTCACACCAGCACACCTTCACACCAGCACACCTTCACACCTTCACACCAGCACACCAGTATACCATCACACCAGCATACCAGCACACCTTCACACCAGCACACCTTCACACCAGCACACCGTCACACCTTCACACCAGCACACCTTCACACCGTCACACCAGCATACCTTCACACCAACACACCTTCACACCTTCACACCAGCACACCTTCACACCAGCATACCTTCACACCAACACACCGTCACACCTTCACACCAGCACATCTTCACACTGTCACACCAGCACACCTTTCACAACATCACAGCAGCTTTTACACAGGTTCTGGGGATCTAACCCAAGCACAAAGCAAGCACTTAACCGACTGGACCATCTCCCAAGCCCAAATGATAGGATTCCTAAAGCGCCTTCCGGCTGAAACATAGTCTGTGGAGAGGAGGTTCTGAGGAATTGCTGTCTCTTTCTCCGAGAAAGATATGCTATTAACAAAGACCCCACCATACTGGGAAGAAGTGCCCTTTTGGCACCAGCTGAGGGGCTTTGTTCTAAATAAATAGGGAAGCCATGGAGGAGAGGATGCTTCAGAGAGCTGGGTCCAGAAATAGCCTTTTATTTTCAGCTAGAGTCAAACTGGAGCCTTGAGCAGGCTGGATATGTCTATTGCTTTTGGGAGATGCCAAAGATGTCTCTTCAATCAAAGGAGATATTAAGCGAAGCACAAATTTTTTTTTTCTTTAATGTTTTCTGAGCTGCTCTCGGGTCTGGGCCCGGGCCCAGGAAACATTGGGATTGAAACTGAGACGTCGGGACTCTTGGCAGTGTTATGTTCTTGTTTGGCTGGGTATAGCTCTTTATTTATTAAAGCCTAGGGCTCTTTAGGCCAAGGTTCTGTGTATTAATTTATGCAGTTTGCTTCCCTAGAGAGAATGCCAATTTGAATACCCCAGCTTTAGACTGACCCAATTTGTAGCCAAGATACCAACTCTGAAGCTTTTTCTTTATGCGCTCCTATTATGCCTGTATAAGAGATTTGGGGCTTGTGCTATCAGAAAGGCCAAGAGTCTACATTCGCCCCTTCTTTCCTTTCCTCCTTCAGCATCAGAGCACAGTGCGGTTTCCATCTTGATTCACGCAGTCTGTACTGCTTCAGCTCATTCTGTCCAGGCTGTATGCTCATGTGCAAAGAAGACCCCAGTCCCTGTCCACAAGGGGCCAGCCAAGCCCTGGGAAGACAGACAAGCCACTACAGAGGGGTGTGACGTGAACATGAAGGTCAGGCTGGAGGATGGTGTCTCAGCAGCTAAGAGTGTCTGCCGCTCTTGTAGAGGACCAGAGTTTAGCTCCATCACCCATACCAGGAGGTTCCAGTCAGCTAAAACCCCAGCTCCAGGGGACCTGACACCCTATTCTGGCCTCCTCATGTGTATACACACAGACACAGACATAGACACATAAATAAAAATGAAGTGAGTCTATCTTTTAAAGGGTATGGGTGGGGTTAGTTAAGAAGATTGCTCTGAAAGGGCTCACCAGAGCTTTCTAAAAAAAAAAGACCCTTTGTGTTATTCAGCCCCCTTTACTGTGACCAAGGTTTATTTTACCTCACAGTTGCAGAGGTATCATTCTGTCTATTGGCCCAAGGCAGATGCACTGCATCATGGGAAGAGTATGTGGAGGAGGATAGAGCTCACCTCATGGTGTCTGGGAAGCAAAGAAAAAGACAGGAAGGGACCAGGGTCCCCATTTGTTTAGCACGTGTGTAGATGTATGTGTGTAGATGTATGTGTGTAGATGTATGTGTGTAGATGTATGTGTGTAGATGTATGTGTGCGTGGAAGCCAGGGGTCAACTTGGGAGTCATCTTCTCCGATTTGTTTTTTGAGACAGGGTCTCTCACTAGCCTGGAATTTACCAATTCAGTTAGAGTCATTGGCCAGTGAGCAGCAGAGATCAAGCTGCCCAGGACTGAGGATTACATGTGTGTGCTACCAAGCATAGCTTTGTTAAAACATGGTTTCTGGGAGATTAAGCTTTGGGATCTTATGCTTGCAGGACAAACACGTCATTGACTGAGCCATCTGTACAACTGAGAGAAGACTTGAATTTGGTTATGCCACCCAGGGTAGGGCAATATTAAAACCCAGAGACACTCATCCATCTAGATATGAAAAGAGAACCTTTGAACTTTAATTTTAAAGTTTCAGCTGCATGTCAAACAGAAACTCAGAACTATGACACTACTCAGTCCATATTATAAATATATCCTTTCACAATGAGGCACAACTTTTTAAATTAAGTAAATAACTAGAGATATATCAAGTGTACAAAGAGAAAACTGCAATGAACCAGGCTCTTCTGCAACACAGAAAGGGGTTTTGCAAGCCATCAATCCAATTATAGAGATCATAGGTGCTCAAATCTTAGAACCCCCCCCCCAAAATTGTAGGTGCCAAGAAGAATCGACTTGAAATTCTCACCATTCTACCAAGGGTCAAGGGTCTGAAACACGAGACCAAGAACCAGACTCACCACTGGGTACCCTGGGGAAACCCTCAGGAGTGGAGCACAAAAGCCCAAGACAGTGCTACCTGGATATAGACAAGGGTCTCCAGGGTAAGAGCCATTCCTACCTGCATCTTTGCCTCAAAATGGCAAAAAAAAAATCCCCTGGGGTGTTGTAATAAGAGCGGTGGGCTACATTCCTGGCACCCGGCCATCCACATGGCTAGCTTTATACCTGAAATAATTACACGGAAACTGTATTCTTTTAAACACTGCCTGGCCCATTAGTTCCAGCTTCTTATTGGCTAGCTCTTACATATTGATCTAACCCATTTTTAATAATCTGTGTAACTCCACAAGGTGGCTTATCAGGAAAGATCTTAACCTGCGTCTGTCTGGAGTGGGAGAATCATGGCGACTGCCTCACTCGGCTTCTTTCTCCCAGCATTCTGTTCTGTCTACTCCACCCACCTAAGGGTTGGCCTATTAAATGGGCCAAGGCAGTTTCTTTTTTATTTATTTATTTATTTTTTTATTGAGAATAAGAAAAAAAAAGTTTCCGCCTCCTCCCAGCCTTCCATTTCCCTCCCCCTTCCCTACTCTTCTCCCCCTCCCCCCACTTCTCTCCCCCTCCCTCTCTAATCCAAAGAGCAGTCATGGTTCCCTGCCCTGTGGAAAGTCCAAGGTCCTCCCCGCTCCGTCCATGTCTAGGAAGGTGAACATCCAAACTGGCTAGGCTCCCACCAAGCCGGAACAGGAAGTAGGATCAGAACCCCTTGCCATTGACCTTGGCTTCTCATCTGTCCTCATTGTTCGCCATGATCAGAGAGTCCGGTTTTATCCCATGCTTTTTCAGTCACAGTCCAGCTGGCCTTGGTGAGCTCCCAATAGATCAGCCCCCACTGTCTCAGTGGGTGGGTACACCCCCCCCCCCCGTGGTCCTGACATCCAAAGGCAGTTTCTTTATCAATTAATCAATGAAAGCAACAGATTAGAAAGAAATCACTCCCACATTACTGGGGGGGACAAGGAAAGAGAGGTAGCTCAGGATAGCTCTGTGGTTAGGAGCACTTACTGATAGTTCGGAGGACTAGGCCCAGTTCCTGGCACCCACATCCGGCAGCTCCTGGAACTCCAGTTCCAGGATATCTGACACCTGCTTCCAGCTTCTTCAGGCTAGAGCTACACATGTGTGGTGCACACACGTACACATAAAAGAATACAGAAACAAACATGAGTGGCGGGGCTGGGGCTGGCGACAACTGAGGAAGAGACCTTACTCAAGCTATTGTGTAAACAATAAAGGAACAGAATCCTCAAGTGAGAACGCTCAAAGGAAAGGACAAGGACCCTGGGTTTGTAATCAAGAGGGCAGGTAAATTGCCGGAGAGGGCATTGGGTCTGTGTTCAGGAAAGTTAGCTGCTTTCTGGAACAGGAAGTGTGGGGTTCTTCATTAAGCAAGAGTATGAGAAAGAACAGGCTTGGGACAGTCATTTTAAATGTGTTCTTTTTCTGGACTGCCTTCAAGTGAAGCTTACAGAAGCATCAACCAAGTAAATGGAAACAGTGATTTTCCTTGTGATTCTAGTGACTTTTGACTGGCGCGACACCATAATGACTGGTATAAACCATGTAAGATGCAACCTAAGAAAAACTGCTATATTTAACCTAAACAATAAATTTTAAAAGTGATGTATCCTTCAAGCCATAACTTTGAATGTGCCACCAGCTTGGCCCTCAAACCGTGGACCCCACTGAAGGGACTTGCTCATGTAGAGACAGCACAAATGGCCCAGTACTGCCAGCCTAGGCCTCCAAGGCTTCCTCAGTGTGGGAACTGTGCGGCCCGAGGTGGGCCCAGAGGAAGGTGAGATCAGAAACAGCCAGGGAAAGATAAAGAGGGAGTTCTCCGCCTTTCTCCTGAGTGACAAGACCACTGTCCATTCTTCAGGGGTTTAGAGCTTAATACTAACTTTGCCTGTATACTGAGTCATGGGGTCCAACTCTCTGGATTTGGTTCCAGACTCGGCCTTTATTTATTTGTTGAGATGGGGTCTCAGCCATGTGTCACACCCTGGCTGACCTGGAACTTGTGGCCAGGCCTCACGCTCCCAGAGATATGCTTTCCTTTGCCAGCATATTGCTGTATTGAAGGCGTGCACTACCACACCCAGCTTAATTATTGTTGTTGTGTGTATATGCACATGTGTATGTGCGTGCAGGCATGTATGCCCTGGACCACATGTAATGATCAGAGGACAGCTTTTGGGAGTCAGTTGTCTCCCTCGCTTGCTGTTTCTCCCACTCTGCATGCTCCAGGTTAGCTGGCCCACAAGCTTCTAGAAGTGTCTCCCATCTATACTTCCCACCCTGCTACAGGGATGCTGAGATTACAGAAGTGAGTAGCTTCAGGGGGTTGGACATAGAGTTGGACAAAGTACATCATGTGCTTTTACCCACTGCACCATTCTCTGACCGTGGCTCTGTGATCCTGACCAGTTGACTTCCTTCTGTTTCCTCCTACTGTAAAGTAATGCCAGTGGGATCTGTTTCCAGGCAGTTTCATGGTTTAATAGGAGTGAACTGTCCAGGGCTAATGTGGCACGGAGAACTAGCTGAAACCGTTACCTACTAGCATGGCAGCAGTGGCGTATGTGTGTATGTGGTACATACGTGTTTATGTGAATATATGTAGTGTGAGTGTGTGTGTCTGGAGGCCAAAGGCAGATACCCTCTGTCTTCCTCAATCACTCGTCATCTTATCTTTTGGGACAACATCGCTCAGTGAACCTGGAGCTTACCGATTTGACAAGGTTGACTGGCCAGTGGATTACAGAGCTACGTCTTTCTCCAACCTCCAGCACTGGAGTTCCAGATGTGGGCTGCTCTGCTTGGCTTTTGTGAAGGTTCTGATAATTGGAGGTTCTCATGCTTGCCCAACAACCTACCAACTGAGCCATCTTGTTAGCTTGGCTATAATATTTGTATGCTTTTGGGGACCCAGCCTTGCTCCTGAGTGCATAGAGTAGACCTCCGGTATTCTCACAGAGGTAACCCAAAGGCTGCAGTGTGACTGAGAGATGTATACATGTGTAGAGTGGAAGAGGAACTCGACCTGACATCGCATCTGCCGAGCACTTAAGCAAGTAAGTAACGGCTGGAGATGATGATGGAATCACAACAGGCGAGCAGAGGCTTGAGAGCTGAGTGAGAGTGTGATAGTGATCCTGCCAGTGCCACCTACAGCATGGAGCAGGGGCAGCGTTAGACCTAAGAGTGACTAGGTCATCCCACCCTGAATGCCTCCAATATTGTCTGGTCTTGGGAAGTAAGCAAGGTCAGTCCTAGTTAGTATTCCTGTGGGAGACTTAATGACTACGGAAATTGCACATACCTGCAATTCCGGCACTTGGGAGACAGAGGCAGGCAGATCTTTGTGAGTCTAAGGCCAGCCTGGTCATATATAATTGAGTTCCAGGCTTGCCAGGGCTACATAGTAAGCCCCTACATGGAGTGGGGGAGAGAGAGAGACATAGAGACAGAGAAGCAAAAAGAGGCAGTTGGAATGGTTTGTACCCTAATGGCTTCAGGAACCTGTCTGACTTGACCTAGGACGCTAATGCAAGTCAGGCTTGATCAGTACAGAGATGGGAGATCTGAGGCCCATGGAAATGGTTTGTACTGTGTGGCTTCAGAAGTTTCCTTGAGACCAGTGTTTGCCCAGAGCACCTATCTAAAGCCCTCGGCTACAGTGAAACCAAAGAACTCACAACAAGCAGGGAGAAGCACCAGGGGCCTAAACACATCCAAGGCAAGGAATGCAGAGGAAGCCATAAAGCCAGGATGAAGACTGAAGCTATCTGTCAAAATGTATGTGGTGGCTCATCAAGATAGGGGACGTCCAGTGCGGCGCACCACGCCTGTCTGCGCTCTATGCGCTGCCATACAGCTCGTGAACCAGGCAAGGGGCTGGAGATTGAAACACACAAAGACACACAGACAGAGACACGGGTCATCCTTGAAACAGGAATGCCCCCCTATTGTGTACCAGAGCCACTTATGTAGAGATCCTTAACTGATAGCCATGCCCCAGCCAAACCCACCAGAAACCACTCCCCTGCCATCAGGAACTCCTGAGGGTCTCGTGCTGAGAGCAGCTGCAGGCTGTCTCAGAGCAGAGGAGAACAAGTTGTTTACAAGAAATTCAGGATCTGGGGGTTCACAGCTCCCAACAATCCAGGACAGGAGAAATATCACAGTTGGTGGTGTGCATCCTGTTCAAGCAAAGGACACAAGGTTCAGTCTCCAGGGTCTTTTTGAAGATGTCAGGTAAGGCAGCATATACCTGCAGCCCAGCACTGGGGAGGCAGAAGCAGAAGGATTCCTTGAGCTCAGTGGCCAGCCGGTCTGTCATAATTATGAGTTCTAGGTTCAGTGGGAGATCCTGATAGCCAATTTTAGTTGTCAACTTGACTGGATCTAGACTCAACTAGACTCAAGCTGGTGGGCACTCCTGTGAGGGGTTTTTTGATCTCGTTATTTGAAAATAAAGATCTTCCTAAAGATCCACCCTAAATCTAGGTGGCACCTTCTGGCAGTTCAAATAAAAGGACATGGAAGAAAGAAGCTTTTGCTTTTTGCTTGCTGGTCCTCACTCTCGCTGGCAAAGTCATCTATCCTGTTGTGGTATTCCCTGGCTGATAGTAGAATGAGCTTTTCCCAGCTTCGGATGTAGACAGGAGCAGCTGCTCTCCAAGGTCCTCTGGATGTAGCAGATCAGGACTGCTGAGACATTCAGCTTCATGGGCTGAGCCATCCCTTGGTCCAGCCCTTCAGACCATATCCTAGTAGCCAATTTAATGATGCTCCCCAAATATACATATTCTACCAGTTCTGCTTCTTTAGAAGCCTGACTAATATGCTTGTCTTAAACGAGGTGGAGAGTGGAGTCACTGAGGATGTACATCCACAAACACACACCTGCACACACTGTGTGCACAGGTGTCAAAGACAGACACAAGTTGAAAAACACAGCATCTTAGCCACCTCTTTAAGAAAGACACACGGAAGGGATGTTTAGATCATCATCTGACCCAAAGATCCTTCCTAACTTTATTAGCAATGGCAACTTGATTTGCTTCCTGCTGCCAGCCCTGCTGAGCTGGCGAATTTTCCTCAAGCATAAGGCTTCCCTGATTGCTGTGCCAGGGTCTGCTAGTGCAGATAAGAGCTGCCGGTGTGGTTCAAAGCCAGCTCCTGCTCCCACCTCACTCATGAAAGGCACTACTGGGCTTATGTATGAGCTAAAAACAGGGCAACAGAAACTCCCACCAGCTTTTGAAGTCACATAAACCAAATGCCCTTCCTTCTCCATCACTGACATAACTTGCAATTTGTAGCCCCAAACATAGAGTAAAATACTGTTCCCTTCTTCACCATGCTTGAGAGGGGACAAAGGGAACAATAGAGACCTGAAAGTCCAAGGAGAAAAGAATCCAGTTTCCAAATTAATTTAGGGGAGTTGTCACATACCTTGTTTGATGTGGAATTCCCCTCTGTATGCTGTGAATACATTGATTAATATGTTTTGGGTGTATTGCAGCACAGAATAGGGCAAGGCAGGAATTCCAAACAGATAGAGGAGGAGAGAGTAGGCGGAGTCAATGAGAAGCCATGTAGCGGCAGCAGGAGACAGACACCTGATTCTGGACGGAACCTTACTGGTAGGCTACAACCATGTGACAATACACAGATTAATAGAAAGGGGTTATTTTAAGATATAAGAGCTATCCAATAAGAAGTGTGAGCTAATAGGCCAAGCAGTCTTGTCATAATACAGTTTCTGTGTGATTATTTTGGGTCTGGGCTGCCAGAAAACAAATAAGCAGTCTCCACCAATACTTGCTGCTGGGTTGAGCCTTGCTTCCAGGAGAAGAAAGGTTACCTTCAATAGACTCTTACTGTTGTGGGGAAATGAGGAGGCTTTCTGAGCTTCCAAAACTATTTCTGACAGTGCAAGAAATATTTTCAGGGGCCTGAGAGATGGCTCAGTGCATAAAAGCAGCTTTCCGTAAGGCTGACAACCTGAGTTTGATCTCTGGGACCAACATAGCAAAACAGGAGAGCACTGACTCCCATGGGTTGTCTTCTGACCCCCATATACACTCCATGGCACTCGGGTGCCCAGCATGCACATAAATAAACAAACACACATAATAGAGCATAATAAAAAAAGAAATACTTTATATCACAACCCATTGCACACGTCAGTTACTGAAACATAATATTTGTAGAATGAATAAAAGCCATTGTGGCTGATTGCTAGTCGCCCACCTCACGTCACCAAATGGCTGATTGCTGGCTGGGAAGAACTACATGCGATTAGTTCCTGGCACACAACCACTACACACACAATGACACACCAGCAATTAAGACTGTTGAAGCAACATTGCACAAGACACATTGTGAACTTGAGCCCCGTTCTAAATCTCAGGATTTTCAGATTAGGACAGTGGCAATGGGAAACCTAAAGGTCCTCTTTGCAAAATGTCATGGTATTTTGTAAGCTTGTTTCAGCAAACACAGTCCACCATGATTTAATCTTTTGTTGGTGATGGCCAAAGGTATCTCCTCTATTTTAAATTACTGCCTTTTCTAATTTTTCTCTAGCTCATTTTTTTTTGGCCTCTATTGTGGAGTATCCACCAGAAAAGACTGCTCAGATGTGAGTTTAAGCCAATCAAAAGTCTTTACTAGCCTGTCAGTGACTACACTACCTGTTCAGGTTTCCAAAGTAGCCCTGAGCCTGTTCAGAGTAGGGTTTCAAGAAAAAAAAAATGCCCTGGGTTGACATAATTCAGTTAACAAGAACAGTTAGCCAGAAGCAGAACTACAGAAGCCAAAAGGCAAGGTTAGCACGTTTAGAGACTTTCCCAGAACTGTGGACTTTGATGGATCAGACCTTTGTTTTCATTTTGGCAGGTGTTACGGTCTATGTGCTGAGTTTTACAGCCTGAATGGAACTTCCATCATGGAGTCAGTTGTGCTAAGGGCTGGTGGTCTCTTACACTTCAGCCCAGTTGATATTTTTGTTTAGGAGCATTTTTTACAAAATGCTAAAATAAAAAACAATTAAGTCTGATATGCTTTTAAATGATGTATGTGGGTGTGTTTAAATTTACACATCCGTAGGTGTTCTGAACAGTTCGGAACTTTCCATCATCCCTTAAAATTATTGTGCAAATAAGAGAATTGTATTTTGCATAGCAAGTCGCTGCAGAAGTCAATGGAATTCCACGATACACATTTATTTCTCACAGTTCAGAGTTAGCAGCAAGGGAGATTTCTTGACTTGAATGTACAATGTGCCCCATAGGCTCATGGGTTTGAACAATTGGTGCTGTTTGGAGAGACTGAGGAATTTGGGAGATGTGGAGCCTAGCTGGAAGAAGTGGATTGTGGGAGGTGAAGCTTAAGATTTTATAGACCTCCGTCACTTTCAGTTCTCACTTTGCTTCCTGGTACAAGAGCTGCAAGCAAGCAGCCACATACTTCTGCAGCCACGGCTCCAGTCAGTCGGGCCACTCTGCCTCCTCTGCCAAACTATGAGCCAAAATAAACCCCTCCTCTTTTAAGTGGCTGGTTGTCAGGGATTTAGTGAGAACACCAACAAAGTGCTGAACACAGAGAGTGCTTTTAAACTGTTCTCGCAGAGTGCCTGGGTGCACCTCTGAGCTGAGCCTGCCTGGGACGGGTTTGCTTTCTTTCGCTCTCATCCATCGTGTGGATATCGCGGTGCCGGGTTGGTGGAGTCTACCTTCTTGATACTGCACTAGAAGAGAAGGACATTTGGAAGAGGCTTTAATGGCATAGCTTTGGCCTCTTTCTTTTAGACAAAGCAAATCTAAGGGTCCAAACTAGAGTCTAGTGGTGAGGAAGATAGCGCAGCCACAGACTCAGAGCATTGAAACAGACGTGGCTCCCATGAGAGGTCAGGAGGTGGAGTCTGGGGTGGGCTGCACAGCGCATGCCAAAGATGTTCACATTCTAATTTCTAGAAACAGTGAATATTATCTGATCTAGCAGAGGGACTTCACAAAAATGATTAATTAGTGTTTTAAAAATTATATACACTTATTTAATTTTTGAGTGTGGAGGTACTTGTTCCATAGTGTGTTTGTGTGTGTGTGTGTGTGTGTGTGTGTGTATACATGTGGGAGGTCACAGGTTCAGAAGATAACTTGTGGGAATTTGTTCTCTTCTTCTATCACATGGGCCCTGGAGATTGAAATCAAGTCCTCAGTCTTGATGACAAGCACCCATACCCACTAAAACATCTCCTCCAACCCTAAATTGTGAGGTCATATCCCAGCCAATAAGCTAAAGATACAGCCACCACCTGTGTTATAATAGAAGTCAAATATAATTCTTGTCTTTGGGTGCTTGCTCCTAAGAGCACACCCTCTTGATCAAGAGTAAAGTTTATCTTGTGCAAATACTTCATTTGAAATGGTGTTCTCTTTCTTGTGCCCTCAAATTTATGTCTAACAAATGAGACACATGCTGGGAGGAAAGGTGAGGTGGTGTGGATCTATGGATTAAGGAACTGGGCCAGTGTCCAGAAGCAATGACCTGTGAAGCCTGCAGAAGAAACACAGCTCTGCCTCTGTGTGTGTGTGTATGGGTGTGAGTGTGCATGATTGTGTGTGTAACCATACCTGTCCTTGTGTGTGATCATACTGTTCATGTATGTGCTCATGATTGTGTGTGTTCGTATATATTCATATGTGTGCTTGTGTGTTCATGTGTATGTGTGCATGATTGTGTCTATGTGTGTATGTGCTTGTGTGTTCATATATGTATGTGTGTACATGATTGTGTATGTATTCATATATGTGCATGTGTGTGCATGTGTGTGTGCATGTGCAGGCTAGAGGACAGCTTTAAGCATTGTTCTCAGATATCACCCACCTTTATATTTGTATTTTTAATGGGTCTTCTTGTTGACCTGGAACTTGCCAAGAAGGCTAGGTTAACTGGTCAGTGAGTCCCAGGAATCCACCTGTCTCTGCCTCGCCAGGGTATGAGCACACATCATCTCACCTAGAATTGTTTTTAAACACAGTATACATGGATTGAACTTAGGTCTTCATACTTGTCAGGCAAGCACTTTTCACACTGTTGTCCCTGCTCCACTGACAGGATCTTGATTTTGTCCTTCTGGAATCCAGCATGGTAAGATTGCAAATCTGTGCTGTTCTCAGCTAGTGTGTTTGTGGCAGTTTGCTACTGCAGTGATAAGCCACCAAGATAGGTTCCTTATCAGACTGACAGGTTGCTGGGGGCTGGCTCAGCAGTCAAGAACTCTGTTGCTCAAGTTGCAGAGGATCAAGGTTGGGTTCCCAGGAACTCCACTTTCCAAACATATAGTAACGACAATAAGTTCTAAATGTCAACAACAGATTTGATCAGTGCATATTGTATGCATGTAGTGAGATGTAACTGACATGTTGTGCCCTATACACATGGTAATGATTACATGATTACAAAACAATTTTCTAAAAAAAAAAAGGCATGGTGGCACACATCTAAAATCCCATAACCCAAGCCTTTGGAAAGTAGATGTAGTTGGATCGCAAATTCAAGGTTATCCTCAGACAGGGGACTTTGAGGCCAGCCCAGGCTATATGAGACTCTGTCTCAAAAAACAGATAAACAAACGAATAAAAAACCCTAAAGGCCCAAAATATTTTAAGGGCTTTTTAACTAACAAATATTAGTTGTATATAATAATAGGTTCCACTATGACATTTTCAAGTGTAAATAATGTATTTTTATCATAGTCATTCCCGTTAACCTCCCTTACCCCCTTCCACTCCTGCTATCCCCCCTCTTCTTTCCAACTAGTTCTGCTTCTATTTTCATGGTGTGTGTGTGTGTGTGTGTGTGTGTGTGTGTGTGTGTGTGAGACCCAGTAGTTTCAGGAAGGTTATTCATAGCAACATGAGCACCCTATCAGTGGCTACATCTCTGAAGATGTCTCTCTCCCTTTAACCACTCACTATGTATATAAATCCTCGGGGAAGAGTGAGCCAAAATTACTGTTTTCATCTTTAAGGAGGTGAACCTTAAATCTTTAAGGAGGTGAACACACACTATGTGTGATAACCTAAGGTTATCACACATAGTATACATAATAAAGAACTATCATGCCCCCCCATAAATTTGTGCAATGAACCTAAATAACTGAATAAAATTTATATTAAAACTCTAAGTAGCCTGTCATCTTCTCTGGAGGAATTGGGAGCTTGCACCACGGGACTAAAAATCAAAGGGAGGGAGGGAGGGAGAGAAAAAGAGCTGGAGACCCTGAAACAAAACGCCCAGCAGCAGTTCTGCCATCCAAAGGGTCAGAAGGGCAGGGCGTTTCTTTAAAAAGACACTGCTATCAATTACAGAATGCATCTAGCTTCTTTTTCCAAGTTTTCAAGAAACAGCAAGTAGGAAGATGGGCAGGCTATTCTGCGATGTCTCCCTATGGTTGAAGGAAAGATGCTTACGGTAATGCTATTTTAAGTGTTTTCGTCAGGATTACATCATTCTTTAGAAACGATTTTGGCCACAAGTCTTATGTTGATCTCCTTTTCGCTAATAAATAATCCTGTAACAGGTTGGAGTTTCTTTCCCTCCTAGAACAATTACCCAGGGTTGCCCACTGCTACTTAGAAGGACTTTTCAAATGTCTGGACCCTTTTCATCTTTTTAGACTTGATAATCCAAGTGACTTCTTTTTAGCTTTATGCTTTAGGATTGCAAAATAGCTATCATGGCTCCAGGCTCCAGGACCTCAATTCAAGGACATGGAGCCTAAGGGGGCTTGAAATAAAAACCCAACATCCTTTCCAACAGAAATTGAGGAACTGGAGGTGGCACTCATGAGACCTACAGTTCCTGTAGCTGCTCTCCTACTGCTACACAGTTGCATCAGCATGAAACAAAGGGCAGAGAGTGGAGCTCTTGCCTAGCAAGTAAGAGGAGCTAGTTTCATCCCTAGCACTTCCAATAGAAACACTAGAAACAATGTATCTTGGCCAGAGATACATTAATCCTTTAATCCAGCACTCCCGAGGATCCCTGAGTAAGAGGCCAGCCTGGCCTACAGAGGAGTTCCAGGTCAGCCAGGACTACACAGAGAAACCCTGACTGAAAAAAAAACAACAAAAACAAATAAACAATGAATCTTTCCCAGTTCCTTAACAGACATGCCCTTAAATGTCATTGGCCAGAACTGGGTCACATGCTCCTCCAATCCCACTTTCCAGCTGTATCATAGAAAATGTGGAACATTCCACACATTCTTACATTTTTCTCTCTGTGACACCAAGGTCTTTGTGGCATCCCACCTTTACAAAAGGACTAAGGATCTTCCACAAGAGGCTCAGGGAATAGCTAGGGGTGTAGCTCAGTTGGCAGAGAACTCCTCTCCTATGCCAAAGCCTGGTTTGATACCTGGCACACAAACAGGCATGGTGACACATGCTTGTAATTCTAGCACTTGGGAGGTAGAAGCAGCAGTTCTTAAAAGTTCAGGGTCATCTTCAGCTACCTAGTGAGCTGGGTTTGAGGACAGCCTGGAGTATATAAGATCAGGGAGGAAGGAGGGAGGGAGAAAAGAAGAGAGAGGAAGGGAGGGAAGGAGGGAGGGAGGGAAGAAAAAAGGGTCAGCAAGATGACTCAGCTGGCAAAGGCACTAGCCAGCAAATCTTAAGACCTAAACTTGATTTCTGGATTTCATATATGACTCCACGAATTGTTCTTTGACCTCCACAGTGCTTCATGGGCCACACACACACACACACACACACACACACACATACACACACACACACCAGTAGCACCGTGAGAGTTCGTTTGGCCTGGGAAGCCCACAGAGGGTCTGAGGTGTGTGCACCCCTCACGTCACTTGTTATTCTCGAATGTGCTTCCTAGCCGTTCTCATCAGCAGGCGTGTTTTGAAACAAGCGTGTGGTTGCCCTGTGAGCAAGGTGACTTTATAAGACAGTGTCTCATAAGATCCATTTTGGTTTTGTTTCTCATATATCTTGACCTCCAGCTGCTAAAAACAGGTTTTGCTGCCCATTTCTGTTCATCTACTTGAGACGGCGCACACACCCCTGTTCCATGTGTAGTTTGGCCACAAACTCAGGATTTGGAGATCATTACTAGTTTTTATTATTTGATTATTTTTCTTTACATTTATTTGTTTCTCCTGTGCACATGCCACTGAGCATGTATGGATGTCTAAGGACTACTTGTAGGAGTTAGTTCTCTCTTTCTACCATTTGAGCCTCTGGGACTGAACTCAAGTCGGCACGCTTGGCTGCAAGAACTTTTCCCCACAATCTCACTGGTTCAACTCCACACAGCTACCCTCTTCCCATGGTCCTCATAATCCTTAGTTTCTGCGTGCTCTCCCTAAAATTTGATTTGGCTACTTTAATTCATATGAAATCAATTATCATTTAATACATATTTTATGATGCTAGGGATTGAACCTCGAACCTTCTATTTACTCTACCGCCAAGCTATATCCCTGACTATGAATTTAATGAAATTTAACTACTGTAGCCCAAAGGTTACATATGAGAGCTTTAATTTTGTTTCCATTTCCTTTTTGCTTCCGGAGATTGTACCCAGGACTTCATGTATGCTAGAAAGTGCTGTGCCATTCGGCTATAGTCCTGCCCCCCACCCCCACCCCAAAACCTTTCTACTGTGTTTCAGCTCTGGCTGTAATCAAACTAGATGACCCTTCCCTGATGCACTTTTCCCCCCAAGAGCTATACCTCTTGATTCAAATGTCTATCATCCAGCTACTTAATTAGAAACAACCAGAACTTATTCTGACTGATTTAAGGAGGAAAGGAATTTCTTAAAAAGAAAGACAGGCATCGCCTCGGTGGCTTGCATCTCGAAACAGCGCCCAAAGCCATAGGGTACAAGCACTGGTAAGGTTGGGGTACCACCACCTCAGCATCCCGCCACACACAAGCAGGAGCACAGAAGGATCTGGGTACCACTGACTTGTCCAGCTCAGCCATCACCATAACCAGCAGAGGTTCTGCCTTCTCCAAGAACACAGTAGATAATCCCTCTGGGCAGGAAGGTGATTCAAGCCCAGGAAGAAAAAAAAAAACTACAAAAAACAAACGCAAGCAAAAATCCTGTTGCTGTGGGGGTAGTGGTGGCACCTAACAGAGCCCTGTTCGAAGACGAAAACGCATGGGACACAGTTTTATACGTGTTATGATCACAATTGTTATTTGCTTGACATTTCAATAGGCCAAGAAATGCGGCTTATGTCTACCCCATACGCTTTAGTGCCCGCTCTGTTCTTCATCTCTTCCTGGTTGTCTAATGTGGGCAGCAAGGCACAGAAGATCCCATGCTTTGGGAACAAGTTGACTTTGGATTCTAGTCTTGGCTAAGGGCCTTAGCAATAGTGCTTGTGGGTAGGTATGCTAGTTACCTTTTCTAAATCTGTTTATGGGACACAATAAACTCTGTCCCCTGAAGTGTTATAACAATAAACGTAATTCTCAAAGAGAGTTGAGGAAACAAGGGATAACTGTGTGACAGAGCATGTTTACTTACGCTGATAACTGAGCAATTATCCACCGTGTGGCACCTGGAACAAATATATGGGCAGCCATGGAGCAATATAATTCAGAATGACTTAGCAACCCATACCAGTAATGAGATGACAAAAATCCAAGACATCTATCATCCTTTCCACCTGACAGCTTGCTGTCGTTCTCCATCCTCCTGTTATCCTGGCTGTTCTCAGCCACTGACCTCGCCAGGGCAGCAGTGACTCCTAGCAAGGGACCCCTGAGACCAGGAGGCCTGTTGACTGTTGAGAATCCGGCATAGGAAGAGAAGGCATAGGAAGAGGAGGTGAGGAGTGTCACTGGACTGTCCCTTGAGCTTCCTATCACTCCCTCCTGAATCTCCACACAGGTTGTATCCATGTATGTGTATGTAGTGTGCTAGCTGGTTCTGACTGTCAACTTGACGCATCCTAGGAATAGGGAACTTCAACTGAGGAACTGCCCAGCCTGGATTGGCCTGTTGCCATGGTTTTGAGAGATTGTCGATTAATAAACGACGTGGAAGGGCCAAGACCAGCATGGGCTGCACCAACCCTGGATAACACGGGTCTGTGATGAAGTCAGAGAACGAGGCAGCAAGCAGTGCTCCCACATGGCTCCTGTCTTGAGTTCCTAGCCTGAATCCTCCCAGTAATGAGTTGTGAGCTGGAGGTGTAAGTCAAATGAACTCTTTTCTCCCAAGTGGCTTTTGGTCACGGCATTAGTCTTAGTGATAGAAGGAAACTAGAACACCTGTAGTCTGCCCCAGTTGCATAGGGTCCTGTGGGCTTGGGGGACACTAGGGTATATAAATCATAGAGTATTAACTGAAGTGTTATATATAGACTATATAGCCATGAGGAAGTCACCATCTGTGCTGGGCTGTGGCTGATTCGAGATCACCTTTTCACATAGGTTCTGGGGATGAAATTCAGGTCCCCTCATTCATACAAGCAAGCACCGAGCACTCTACTGACTAAAGTATCTCCTCTAAGAAACCTCTCACCCCATACTCTGTATAAACCCAATAAACTCATGTATTCCCCAAGTTGGACTTTGGTAGGATTGTACTTTGTTTTGTTGCTGGTGTCCTGTAAGGAGGGGGTGGAGTTTTGATTAAATTCATGCAACACATCCACTGTTCATGAGCGATGGAAAAGGTAGAAAGATCACTCCTCTCACCAGAGCGCATGGACTTGACTCTCAGCCGGAAGGCTTTCCCCACAGAAGCCCCAAATCTTACTAACTTCATAGTAAATGCTCTCCCAGGACACACAGATGTGAAGTAGAGATGGACTAGCCCCTTTCTAGTCTCCACCTTCCACTCTGTAAGGAACAGTACTCTTGCAATTCACACAGTGTATTACAGTCCGTGTGTTCGTGTTCCCGTGGAGACCAGAGGTCAGCCTTAGGCGTCCTTTCGCAGATGACCTAGTGTCTTGAGGCAGGATCACTCACTCTTACCTGGAACTCTCCAATTTGGCTAAGCAGGATGGCCAGCAAGCTCTAGGGATCCCCAGGTTTCTTTCTCCCCAACGCTAGGATTACACGCATGCTCTACAAAGTCTGGCTCTTTTCACATAGGTTCTAGAGACAGAATTCAGGTCTTCATGTTCAGGCAAGTAAGCACTCTACTGACTGAAGCTTCTCTCCATCTCTAGTAAATTATCGCCTTTACTCCATAGGAAGAACAATTGAAGTAATATTGTCTCCCAAGAATGTGCAATATATTTAGGTAAGTAAGAAGAATACATAAGACGAGAATATGCACATACATACACATAAATTTAATATTTTATTTATATCATACTTTATTCCTTTCTATGCATATTGCTTTGGGTTAAAGAATCTGGGGCGACTATATAGAACATCTTATATAAAGTTTAAGTAATTAATGTCTTTCAGGCAACTGGGTTGGCACAGTTGGGAACCATTCGTGGGAACTTGGCTTTCAAGAGAATCTATTAGGATTCGAGTCTGTACCCAGCACAGAAAGTCCTGGCCACCAGATGTCACCATTTTTCTTGAGACATTTTCTACTTAGGGAATGAGAGGAAGAGCACCTCAGAATGGTCCTGGGGTTTCCAGGAGAGCTCCTTTCTTAGGGTATTGCTCTGCCCACCCAGATTTCCTCGCCATCCTTGGACACCACTTGGACTGTTTTTGACAGCTCTCTGGAAGCTCACCTGAGCCAGTCTTTTCCTCCAGGTGGATGTAAAAAGGAAGGCTGATGTTATTTGTGTATATCCCTGGGAGCTCTGTGTAAGAGGCAACACCACAGGTGTGTTCTATGAAGACCCTGGAGTCAAGAGCACACACACTGCTTGTGTGTCCCAGCGGGCTACTTTACAAAACTCAGAAGAGGAGCCCAATTATTTCTAGTTAAAGAATTTCAAAATTCCATAGCCCCCAGGTTTCAAATGATTCTGCTGGGTGTGGGGTGGGAAGGCAAGTTAGGGTGAAGTCAGCTCAAGAATGAAGACCCCAGGGGGTTTGCGAAGCAGGACTGAAGGAATTCTGCAGGAGAAACCCTTACAGTGTAATTGGATATTGTGACTGCTCACAGGGGCAGGGCTTCCTGTCATTTACACCCTAGATAATCCACCAGTCCACCCTCCTTCCATTCCAGATAACACTTAACCAGGATCTATAATGCTCCATGATGTAAAAGCATGGCCAGCTCCCTGGAGGGCAGACTGATTTAATATTTCATGCTAGTCAGTGTTTCATTGTGGTGCCCTCAGGGCAGGGGATGTGTTTTATTTCTTTTTGAATTTACAGCAGCACGGAGTTAAGCTGTCCAGGCTGCTCATAAAATGCAGACAGAACAGAGCAAAGAAGCACAATTCGAAGATTGTGTGCCTACTGTGGACCAGTCATTGCCAAATCCTTTACAAATATTTCATTCCACCTTCACAATGACCTCATGAAGCAGCCGTTATTACTCTCATCAATAGAACTGCCAAGAGGAGCTGGAGAAATGGCTTGCCCAGGGTCACAAACTAAGGGCCGTAGGTCTGGTGCTTGTAATCCCTGCATTCTGGAGATGAAGGCAAGAGGATCCGGAATTCGAGGTTATCCTGGGCTTTAAGCAAGTTCGTGGCCAGTTTGGGCTAGGTGAGAACACCCCCCCCCCCATTCAAACAAAATCACAAAAAAAATCACCAAATAGATTTTTTTAAGAGAGAGAGAGAGAGAGAGAGAGAGAGAGAGAGAGCGAGCGCAGAAATTCCAACTGTTTCTGCCAATCCATTCTACAAAGTAGAAAAAAGAGCTCAGGACTTTTGTTAAAGTTGCCAGGACCCCTAAATCGTTTAGCCCGCCATCTCCTCCCCACTGACTTCACTCCTGGAAGGTCTCTGTCCTGAAGAGGCCCAGAGAGCATCTTTCTGGAGGATGCACCGTCTGTATCAGTAATCGTACCTTATCCCCGACCTTTTTTAGCGTAGTATTTATGGTTCCAACTCCCTCAGTCTAGCACGCTGCCTGTTTCTCCTTGGGATGCAGAACAGAGCGGCTTCAAATCCTCTCGTACAGGGTCTAGAGTTTGCAGACGGTCCCCGAGAAGCTGGGGCTTTCAGAATTGGCTGAGCGCTCTGCCAGGGTGGGCGGGGAATTTGCAGAACGTCCCTGCCCCGGAATCCCTTTGCCTAGGAGAAAAGCGCGAGCACAGAAGCCAAGAGAAGTTGGGGAGGTCGATCAGAGAAGGGTTGGTAGGACCTCGAATAGATTTCCTTTCCATTCGTTTCTGGTCGCTTGGACCCAGGAGGAACGTCCCTGCTTGCGTCTAGGGGCGGACGGTGGACGCGCTGCGCACGGCCCCGCCAGGGCTGGTAGTTTGCAGACCGTCCCTGCCGAGGCCCGCTCGCCCGGCAGCCCTGCGGCTCCCGCGGTGGCGGCGACGGCGGCTGCCCCCGGCTCGAGCCAGCCCAGGTAGCCGCGCCTCGGGCTCTGGGGGCGCTGTGACCCGGCTCCTGACTGCGCTTGGGACCCCCTGCCTCCCAGAGCACGGCTGTTGGAGAGTGACCCCGACTGCTGTTGATGGTGCTTCTGCTGCTCCCCTACTAGCAGGTATGTGCTGCTGCAGGGTCGGGCGATCGATTCCGAGCTCGCCTTCTCCCCCGAGGAGATGCTCGCACTGGGGATCACGGGGGACGCTAGAGGAGCTGAAGCAGCCCTTATCCGGCCCAGCGCTAACACCGGGGCGGCGTGGGTGTTCTGGCCGTGTCTGATCTGGGACGGGGGTGGAAACCTCAGAGTACAACAGAGGGGCGCGCTTGGAGGGTCCACCCACCTGCTCGGGGTTTCCTCTCTCATGGGACCCTGAAGACCCTCTCCAGGCTCTGAGGCTTTTAGGCTTCTCAAGGAACTGTCCAGAGGGCACTCGGGTGGTGTGGGATGGAGGCGAGAAGCTGAGATTGGCATTTTGGATACTGGGACCGCGATGAAACCACATAGAATTAGGATGCCAGCGTGGGCCGGACTAGGGTCCTGGGAATCCGGGAGCTCAGAGTGGGATATGCCTTGAGCCAGTTGGGAAGAAGAATGAAGGAGTGAAGCCCCAGGCCCCTGGGGAGAAGGGATAAGAATATCCGAAGCTCCAGGCTTGGAGATGAAGGGTACCCCCTTCGGAACCCAGATATATCGCCTTGGGGACCGCCAGCCTGACCGCGATCCAGTCAGCGTGCACCCACGGCCGGGGGATGGCAGAGGCTGCGGGATGCAAGGGCCGACACCCGCGTACACACTCCCCTAGAGCATGCTCAGTGCGGTCCTGGGAACTTCCTGCCGAGTCGCCAGGCCAGCCGCCTCTGTCCCCTTTGGGGCCGCAGCTCGCTAAATTGGAGGCATGGGGGTACGCGAGTGGGGAATCTCTGTGCCCTCTTGTCCACCCTTTCTCGTCCCCAGGCCCCTGCCTAGCCAGTGACGGGCATCAAGGGTTCTGCTTTCCAGAGCCACTCTGGCCTCTGGAGACGGGGGCGTGGATGTCATATCCTTGCTCCTCGCGCGAGTGGAGGACCAGAGGCCTGGCGACTCGTTGGTCTGCCAGGTGGACCCGCTCTCAGGACACGCACGGTGCTCAGTCGCGCGCATTGACTCTGCGCCGTGAGCAGGTTGGGTGGAAGGGGGTGTGTGAGCCTGGCAACATTCGCGCGCTCACAGTCGATGTCACACACAAAGCCACCGCAAGGAAGAGGGAAGGGGTGGCGCTTGCATTTTTTTTTTTTTTTTTTTTTTGTTCAGTGGCTTTTGGAGCATCCTTGAGCTCCTTACATGCGTGTGTGTGTGTGTGTGTGTGTCCCAGAGGATGTTTCCTGATTTGCTGAGGTTGCCTTGGTCTAGGTCTAACAGCTCAGTAACTCCTGGCGCTAATTGCCAGGCCTCCATTTGGTGTTTGTATATGTTCCTGGGTCTTTTGGAGCAGTGGAGTTGGAAAGCAGCAAGCTGAGGTTTGTGTTGGTTTTTCGGAATAGTAAAGTCACACTAGCTCTAAGGTTACATCGAATCAGAATCTATTAAGATCTAAGTGGAAACACGTTCACTAGCTGACCTATCCCAAGTTTGTTGTCAAGACTGGAGGGATCTCTCACCCTGGACTTGTGGGAGACCCTTTGTCGCTAGAACAAGAGCTCACTTGTCTCAGCCAAAAAAGTCAGACCACCTCATATCTATCTTTATGAATTTTCCCACCCTCCCTTAGTTCCTCTAAATTATTTTGTGGCTATTGCTCAGAGCTGAGATGGGCAGGCTTAAGTGTGATTGTGTTAGGATGAGAACAAAGCTCCCCCTTTTAGCGAAATTTTAGTTTTTCTTCTGTTATCAACTTTAATGTCTGTGTGATCCACTTACTTGATGTAGAGCCCTGGAAATGGAGAGGAGGGAAAAGTGGAGAGAGATTGACCTAGGTACCCTTTTTAGGGACAGAAAAAAAGAGGAAGCCTCTGTCTTCAGCAACTGTCTGTGGCCCAGTTGAATGTCTGGGCAAACGGAAAAGATTTCTTTCCTGTGCTTCCTTCCAGCCTGCCTTCCTAGTTTGGGACATTGGGGACTGGGGTCAGTAGGATAAGGAGTCGACAGGGGCTTGGAACCCCTATTCCTATCCAAATGGCCTGTGTGTGTGTGTGTGTGTCCTTGCTTGTGGAGGCCAAAGGACAACAGCACTGAAATTATAAGCCTGTGTCACTGCCTTGCTTTTTATTTTTAATTTAAAATTGTGTGTGTGTGTGTGTGTGTGTGTGAGAGAGAGAGAGAGAACCTTAAGTATCAGTTCTTGCCTTCATCCTTGTCTGAGCAGGCTCTGGGTTTTTTTTTTTATGCTGCTTATGCGAGCAGAGACCTAGCTGAGCGCCAGGTTTCCTGTCTCTGTCTCTCATCTTCCCACAGGAGTGCTAGGGCTGTAGGTTTATGTGGGTGGTGGAGATTGAACTCAAGTCCTCATGCTTGTGCAGCCGGTACTTTAACCACTGAGCCATCTACCTATACCTGCCTGGCCTTTTAAACAATGTATGCTCTGGTGGTCAGACTCAGGTCCTCATGCTTGCTAGTGAGTGCTTTCCTCAAGTAGCCACCTCCCCGGTTCTCCTAGCGGTTGGATTTAAGGTAACCTGAGATGGCACCCGTCCCTTCTTTGAGTGTAGCTGTCCCTGTGAACTCCAGCAGCTGTCGCAGCAAAGCTCCTGAGCCTTGTGCACATTCCCAGTGCTTTGTGTGTAGACGTGTGAACTCTGTGCTCATTACCTATCTACACATCGGTGTACATTTTTCTAAAGACCGTGTGCATATGGATGAGCATCCACAGCGTTCCCAGGGAGAAGCTGGTAGCGCGGAGGGACCCCAAGAGTTAAGAGCAATGCAGATTCCCTTCCCATGCAACTTATGCGCAGGCAGTTTCAAAAGAACCCCCCAGCCTTGTGCTTAGCTGGCCTCCCAAGCATGGAAATGCCAGTAGTCACAGTCACAGCTCAGGGGCTTGTCCCAGAAGAGTGATGGCTCACTAGTCTTTCCCGATGTCATTCTACCATTGTGTGTGTGTGTGAGAGAGAGAGGGGGGGGGGAGTTATGTCTGTAGATAACCTCAGGTGTTATTTTTCAGTCATCATCCACTGTTTTGATTTTGTAGATCTCTTACTGGCCTGGAACTCACTAAGTAGGTTAGTCTACTCTTTCTCCCTAGTGCTGGGAATAGAGGTGCACACTACAGTGTCATAGGCTCTTTTTAACCTGCGTTCTGGAGACCAGATGCAGACCTTCATGCTTGCATGGGAAATACTTTATGACTGAGGCCCTGTGTCACCTTGGAGTCATTTTGGGAGGGGGATAGGGGATAGGTGGTGATCCGGAAATGTCAGTAAAGTCATCAAGGGCAGCCATTGGGAAGATCTGTATTGGGGCTTTGGTACCCTGTGTCACCATTCAGCATCCTCACAGGTAACCCCACTCCTGAGAGACTTAAAAGTGCTGCGTGTGGCTTTATGTTTTCCAGGTTGTCCTGCCCTGGGGGCGGTGGTGAATGGCAGGTCACCAGAGTGACAGCCTGTGTCCATACTTTTATAACGGGTCTGGGGAAAACCTATGCAGCTCGCATTGTCTCCGGAGCTGCTGTATGACGGCAGATGTGTAGGGAGAGGGATTGCTGGTGCTGGAGGAGGAAAGTAGCGGGTAGTGTTGATGGGGGAAGTGTAAACATTCCAGGCACTGGACTAGGGAAGACATCACGTGTCTAGGGAGAGTGGAGGAGCCTTCTGGGTGACAGTTGAGAGGTCTGAGAGGGAAGCAAATGTTTGGAACCTGTCAGTGCAGGTTTTACCAGACTGCCTTTAAAGTTAATGCCTGCTTTGAAGTAGAACCGCTCTCAATAGCCAGAAGAGATGGCTTTATTTTAAATCCCTATTTTCAAGTGAATAACGATATCCCCATCTTTTGAGATTTTGCATAGTTTTGATCCCCCCCCCCCACAGGGTACCATGTAGCCCAGGCTGCCCTGAAGCTCACTTTGTGGTATAGGCTTGGCTTGAGCTGATCTTCCTGCCTCCACATCCCAAGTGTTGGAATTACAGGCACTACACAAGGTTTATAAACGCCCAATTTAGTTCATGTCCCTATACTGTTTAATGTGCTGTGTCCATATAGACACCCCCCCCCCGTGTGTGTGTGTGTGTGTGTGTGTGTGTGTGTGTGTGTGTATACATCCCTATAGAATTCCTGTAGAGGCCAAGGTTGATGTCAGTTAGGTATCTTCCTCAATTGTTCTCCACCTTATCTTTTGAGAATCTGGAGCTCATTGATGGAGCTAGGCTGGTTTACCTATGGTTCAAGGGATCTGGTTTCCCTGTAAACTGTACACCTGTTGGTGTGTACCAGTGCACCTGGTCTTTTATGTGGGTACTGGGGATCGGAACTCTGCTGGTGCAGTGGGCACCCTATCTACTGAGTCCTCTCCCTAGTCCTAGTTTTTATCCAGGATCTACCATGAGCAGTGGCCAGAGCTGATGCTGGCGATGAAGATGCTCTTCCTCTGAATGACCTTCTCACAGTTAATGTGGCCTAGCTGTCCAAGCGTGCTGATGCAGACTTGGCGTCCTTGGAACGCTGCCAAGACGAGGTCCCAGGAGCCCTGGTACCGTGACCATGTGCTCCGCTAGGAGAGTGACGACTTCTGCTGCTGTGCATTTGGTCATCTGAGCTGTTTTCTTTGTCTTTTTTTTTTTTTTTTGTCAATTCCACAGTTAAATTTATCCTTCCCTGCCTTGGTCCTGGGAAGGCTGTGTGTGCTGGGGGAAGGTTTAGAGGAATTGTTTTATTTCTTCAGACTCCCACAGCTCTTTTGTCTAGCCCACAAACTTCTAGAATGAAAACAGGCCTTCCTTTTGGTATTCCATAGTCCCAAAAGTCTAGACAGGCAAGGCAATAAGCCATTGCTGGTGTTTGAGTGTGAGCTCGGAAGTCCATGTGACATGGCTTCTTCAGTTGCTCTGAATTTTTTTGGGGGGAGCTAGGGTGTCTTACTGATCAACAACACTGGTCGGGCAGGCGAGCCCCAGGGTTCCTACTGCCCCTGCCTCCTTAGAACTAGGATGTGTATTGCTTCTTAGGTAGTTTTATGTAGTTGCCAAGGATTCAAATCTAGGTCTTCATGCTTTTGTGGCAAACACTTTAGGAATCGAGCCACCTCCCTTGCCTCTTTACGTCTGGGTTTGATGGGTGTAGCTGCCTTGTGAATTGGCACTGTCTGTCTCTTTCACTGCCAGGCCTGTGTTGCTGCCTGCTGGATGTTGCTCCCTGCTGGAGTGGCTACGTAGAAGACTGGTAAAGAGTCTTTTTCTATGCTATTGCCCCTGAGTTCAGGAATGACGTTTGTTCCCACACTGTGGTTGCTGCTAAAAGTTGCTTTACCTGAGTTGTGAGTGGCAGCCCATGCTTGTAATCCCAATAGTCAGCAGTCAGAGGCAGGATTATTGCAAGTTCAAGGCTGCCATGGTGTACATATCTAGTTTGACCAGCTAGGACTACACCGCAAGCCTCTGCCTCAAAACAGCAAAAGTGCTCTTTCGGCCCATGGCTCTTATTAGCTCAGAAAGTGGCCCAACACAGATCATTGACTTACTTGAAACATTTTTGAGGTTTTGTTTTGTTTTTTAATTGAGTTGCCTAACTTTGTAGATAACAACAGTATGTTTTGATGTCAAAAGATTGGACGTGCCTACTGGCAGAGCCTTTGCCTGACGTGCTTGAGGCCCCGGGTCTAATTCTCAAAAGAAACCTGTTTGTTTCCCCTGTGGTGTGTGAGTGTGTGATTCGCCTGTGTGCACACGGGTGGAAGCCGGGACAGGATATCAGGTGGCTTCTTTTATTGCTTTACATCTCTTTGCCTTGATACAGGGTCTCCTCACTCATCCGTTTGGCCAACTAGCCTGGGTGATCAGTGACTTCTCGTCCCTTGGGATTCCTGTCTCTGCCCCCCACTGCTGAGTTACAGGTGTTCACAGTCCTGTGTGTGGCTTTTGCAGAAGTGCTGCGGTTTCACTTTGGTCTTCAAGCTCCCTTAGCATTCTTCCCTAGCCAAGCTATTTCCCGAGTACCCTTGCCTGGAGCTAGGGAGGGGCAGCATTTGACTTGGGTAGGGAGAGGAAGGAGGGCTTTCCTCTGTTCCCTCTTTCAGTAACAAGTATCAGGAGGTGTCTGAGGCCTGGTAAGACCTCTGCCAGTAATGCTGTACCACCTTCTACGTGAATTGCCTCCTTTTGTTGACTTTTTAGTCTCTCTCCACACCCTCCCCCTTTCACTGTGTTTGTGATTTGAGTCCCTGCTCCTTGCCAGCTTTGACGGCAACATTGTTCAGTGGTCAGCATTCGTGTTCCGTCATTTGTTCATATAGACGTATTTCTTTTGGCTAAATACCGTCATCCTTCTCTAGTTTTGCAACTCAAATATTCAAGAACTTCTGCAAGGGCAGACATGTCTCCTAGATGTTCTAGTTTCCGTTTCTGAGCAAGAGCAACTTTGGCAAAAAGGATTTATTTGGCTTACATTTCCAGATCACAATCCATCGCTGAGGGGAGTCAGCGAAGAAACTGGAAGCCAGGACCATGGGGGAGCCCTGCTTACTGACTGGCCCTCTTGGTCTAGTATTAAACTTGGCCTATCTGCCTAGGGAGGGCGCTGGAACAGTGGGGTGGAACCCCTCACATTATTCAGGAATCACACATGGCTGCGGGCCAATCTGATGAGGGCAATCCTGAGTTGGGACTCCTTTGTCAGGTGACTCTAGGTTGGGTCAGGTTGATACTGAAGCTAACTAGGACACTTGCCTTTTTATTCTTTTTTTTTTTTTTTTTTTTTTTTTTTTTTTTTTTTTTTTTTTGAGACAGGGTCCCACATAGCCCATTGTGGTCTTGAACTTGCTGTGTTGCCTGGCTTTGACCTTGAACGCATGATTCTCCTTGCTTCTCCGCCTAAAATGTTGGGATTGCAGGCTTATGTCCCCATGCCTGACTGATACAGTCTGGGGATCAAACCTTCCTGCTTGCCAAGCAAGCGCTCTCCTGACTAAGCCACACCTCTAGCCCTGGCTTAGTTTCTCCGGAATTCATTATGTAAACCAGGCTGGCCTGGAACTTGTGGCAATCCCCCTGTGTCTTCTTGCCAAAGGATGAAATTACAGGTGTTTGCCACCATACTTGATTTTACTAGATTTTTTTTTCGGTTCAGATAATCTGAAAGGAATGGGGAGCTCTTATTCTCACAGTAGAAACTCTGTTTCTGGGCACAGGGCGGCACACTGGAGCCACGAGAGAAGCCAGGGTGTCTGGCGAGTGTGTGGAACTCCTGAAGGCGAGGCCTCAGCAGCTGGCTGGCTGTCCTCATGTGGGCCAGCTGTGTCCTGGGGCCCCTTCTGTTCATCCAGCTTCTCTTGTGTTTATTTGATGGCTCTGGTGTGTGCACTTGGCTGGGATCTGTATGCCCACACTAGCTTCTTTCATCAGTGTGGAAGGACATGCGTCAGTGTGTGGCTTATTTTCAGGGTTATTTTGTTCTGGTGCATTTTTAAGAGTTTGGAGTTCCATATCAATCTGAACTTTGTGTGTGTGTGTGTGTGTGTGTGTGTGCGCGCGCGCGTGTATACATACTTATATGCCTGCATGTTTGTGTGTGTGGTACATGTTCGTGTGCTGGAGGTCAGAGGTCAGCCTTGCATGTGGAGCCATCACCTTGTGGTGGTTATTTGTCAGTTTTAAGAGTCTCATTGATACAAAACATGAGTCCACAGAATCCTCCTGTCTCCACTTCCCCAGTGCTGGGATCACAAGCACATGGCATCACATCCAGATCTTTTTACCTGGATGCTGGGGATCATACCTGAATTCTTAATGGTTGCAAAGGAACCTCTTTACCCACTGAGCTGTCCCCCAGCACTCAACTGGGAAATCCATAGACCTTTTGTTGAGAATGAAATTCCTAGGCTCATGAAAAGCAGCAATTGGCACTATGAATCTATGTGTGTGTGTGTCTACACACCATGTGAGGTCATCAGCTTATTGACATATTATCTGAAAAAACTGAAAATTGTAGGGATGAACAGCTGAAGTCAGTTATGGACTGGCTGTCGGTTAAATGAATGAGTTGCTATTTCAAACTGCCTTTTTTCAACTTCCTCTTTAAATAGTTTCCACCTTTTTATGTGTGTGTGCGTGCTCCAGTGTGTATGTGTTTGCACACATGCATGCCTGTGTGCATATGCGAATATACTTGGGGTGTGTGCGCTTTTGTGGCTCATGCTTTATAGAAGCTTAAAGCAAAGTCAGCCATTCCCCTCTCTCCCTTCACCCAGCGTTTGAGAGGGACTCTTGAATATGGAGCTCAGTCGGTTGCCTAGCTAGCCCCAGGGCTCTTCTCCCCTCCTCCCCAGCACTGGGAGTACAGGTGTGCACTACGATACCTTAAAGTTTTTCTTTCTTTTTTCTGAAGTGGGTTCTGGGGAACTGAAGTCAGGTCTGTGCCTGGTTAGCATGTTCCAAGTCTGGAAAGTCTTTCCGGTGCGGTAGCTTTGAGAGAGATCTTTCTGTTTCTTTACTGTCAGCCTTTAAGTGGAACTTAAAGATCACTGTCCCCTCTCCTGTTGCTCCTGGAAAAACGGCAAACCTCATCATTTGAAGGCATAGTTTGAACTCTCCTTTCATCCCAACACAGAGGTCTCACTGTGGGTTAAGGTCCCTATTTCTTTCGGAGGCTTAGGACAAAATCCGCATCCTTACCACTTGCAGTTCCCAGTGGCTGCCTGCATCCCGAGGCAGTGCCTTGACCTCCGGTGCCCTTCCAGAACTGGGCCCTTCCATCTGCTGCTTTGCTTGTTTGCTGAACAGAGCAAAGAATGATCCTCTGCTTTCCAGACCCCTGGGTTCAGCCCACAGTATAATCCATGACCTTCCTCATGGTGATCCTAATGTTTTCACGTACACCTCGCCCTGTGAGGTAGCACAGGGCAGGGTCTAGGGCTGAGAAACTGAACATCCTCAGGAAAAGTTCTTCTTTCTGCTTACCAGGGTCCTCAAAATGCCTTGGAAAAGAATGATTCCTCATTGTGCCATCACAGGAAACTTACCTGCTTCCTTGTTCATGTATGTATGTGTATATATTTATTATAAATACAAATATACATACATCTATGGAAATACAATAAATATGAATAGGTATTTATTGTACTTATACATACATGTATGTATCTATACACACACACACATATATATATAAAATTAATTGTATGTGTGATGAGTGTGAGTGTGGGTGTGTGCCATGGCGTGCATCTGGAGGCCAGAGGACAACTTTTGAGAATCTCTTCTCTCCTTCCATTTTGCTGAGCCAGGCCTCTCCTGTTGGTTCTGCCCTATTGTGGATTCGAGGCTAGATGGCCTTTGAATGTCCCCGTGATTGTTCTCTCGGGGCCTCCCATCCTTACCTGGGAGTGCTGGGATTCTAGACCCACGTCACTGTGTCTGGGTTTTTAATATGTAGGTCTAGGGGCTAAAACTCTGGTCATCAGCACCTCTGCCTGCCATGTCACTCACTCAGGAAGGCGGTCCTTCCCTGCCTTCTGAAACAGATGCACGCCATTCTTTCCCAACACACATTGCTGTCTAAATAAGATTTGAGTTCTGCTAAGGCCAGAGACGAGCCAAGAAAAAACTTGCACATGCTCCTCGTTATGTAATGGTTGAGAGCTATCATTACAGTGTAGAAACAGAGTTCTGAAGAAGTGTGCGTGAGGTCACTAGTCACAAGTGCCAGAGCCGGGGCATACAAGCCTGTGCTCTTTTTTGTTTTGTTTTGTTGTTGTTGTTTTGAGACAAGTTTTCTTTGTCTACCAGTCCTGAATGTCCTGGCACTCCCTTTGCAGTCCAGGCTGGCCTCAAACTCACAGAGATCCACCTGCCTCTACCTCTGCCTCATGTGCCACCACTGCCCTTCTAAGCCTGCGTTCTTAATCACGTTGTGTTTCTTCCTTACAAGTGGTCGTGCAAAAAGAAAATGAGAACGTGCCATGGGAAAACCTGTGATCAAGTAGAATCGCTCCTGCTCTGCCAAAGAGATGGCAGACAATAAATATTGCCTGTAGTAATTGGGTGGTACTAATGATGGCTCCAAGTTAATGGCCTCCTTGTATCTTCCATTCTTTGCAGGGTAGCTGCTGTGTGTCTTGCTGTGGTCAGCAGGATGCTGCTGTTGAACCCCATGTGTAAGCAACTTTTGAACAGCACCTTTGTGTTTCTGGTTGCTTTGTCTGTAACTCAGTTTGCTGTCTCAGAGCTGTAGTGCAACTGTGAGAAACATGCCCAGGCTAGCCCAGTGGGGTGAACCCGGCTATGTCTCCTCACTCCTCCCAGATCAGCCAGCCTTCTAGGGATCCTTCCATTACTCATGATTACCCGGGTATTACTTTGGTCAGTTCAGTGTGGCCTGGGTTAGGAGAACCTCCCTGCCGATCTGTACAGACTTGTTAACTCCACGTAGCTGTATTCAGTCACTGAGTTCCAGGGAAAGTGGCTTCTGAGCAATTGATGGTCAGATCATGTTAGATACTGAAATGACAGAGGGACTGATTTTTGTGTCCTATGAAGCTCGATGTGTGTCACTTACAACAAATTTATATTCTATTCTGATTGTACTTTAGAGCCAACAATGTCCCACTGTATATGTCCTTTCCCTCTTTTATTTTTATATTAATTTTTTAAGAATCTATTTTCAGCCGGGCGATGGTGGTGCACGCCTTTAATCCCAGCACTCTCGAGGCAGAGGCAGGCGGATCTCTGTGAGTTCGAGACCAACCTGGTCTACAGAGCTAGTGCCAGGACAGGCTCCAAAGCCACAGAGAAACCCTGTCTCGAAAAACCGAAAAAAAAAAAAAGAATTTATTTTCAGTTTTAACTGTGTCCATGTGCCTGTGTGTGTGTGTGCATGTGTGTGTGTGTGTGTGTGTGTGTGCACCATGATGTCTAGAAGAGGGTGTCAGAGCCCCTGGAGTGACAGTTATAGGTGGTTTTGGCTCCTCTGCTGAGCCATCTTATTTATTAGTGTGTATGTATGTGTGTGCCCATGTGTTGTGTGTATGTGTGTGCATGTGTTTTCAAGAGTGCTGCAGGGTATGTGTGGTAGTCTGAGAATTTTAGCGGAGTCAGTTCTCTCTTGTGTTAAGGCAAGGTCGCTTTTGTTTCTGTCGGCGCTGACTACAGGATAACTGGCCCAAGAGTGTCTAGCTGATGTCCATCTCTCTGTAGGAGTGCTGTGACGACAGGAATGTGCTACCCCAGCTAGCCCTGGACTTTGATCGTCAGGCTTGCATGGTAAGGGCTTTTACCTGCTGAGCCATCCTGCCAGTCCGTTCTTATTTGTTGAGACAGAGTCTCACATAGCCTAGGCTGACCTCAAACTGGGTTTGTCGCCAGGGATGACCTTGAATTGTGGATCCTTCTGTCTCCATCTCCCCTGTGCTGGGGTTATGGGTACGTGCCATTATCCTCAGTTTTTGAGGTGCTGGAGATGGCCCAGTGATTTACACATGCTGGGCGGTTCCATAGCCTTCCGCAGCCCCTTCATTAGTCTCTTACAGTCGTGGTTTATGTCCAAGAACTTCTCGTTTCATCGGCCCTTTCCTTCCATTTAACAAAAACAAGACAGTGACATACTTTAAATGCTGAAGAGTTTCCCTTAGAAACACTTATTTACCATCCTCAAACTTAGTATTACCTACTGATATTGCAACTTTTCACTTAAACCCACAATAAGAAAACCGTAGCCTCAGAATCGTATTGGTGGCAGCACTTGCAGGCTTTATGAATGTTCTCGCCTTTGCCACCTATGATGAGCTTTGACACTGTCTATCAGGTTCAGTTTTAATGGCTTCAAAGGAAGCCTAGCCAAGGATCAGCCTGAGCAGCTGGCCAGTTAGCTAATAAAGTGTTTTTTTTTTTTTAAAGGATTTCTTTATTTCTATTTATGTGTGTATGTGTGTATTTTATGTCTGATGTGTGCCATATACGTGCAGGTGTCTTAGAGGCCAGAAAAGGGTGTTGGACCCCCTGGAACTGTATATATGTTATCTGTATATATGGTATAGCCATCTGATGTGGTACTGGGAACCCAATCCAGATCCTATGGAAGAGCAATATTCCCTCTTAACTGCTGAGTCTTTGCTCCAGCCCTGCTAATAAAGTTTTATTGGACAACGGCTGTACACATTTGTTGATGTGCTGTTCATTTTGTTAATAATGTTTGCTGGAAAATAGCCGGGCCTGTTGGTTCACGTACTACCTATTTTGTTAGAATTGTCTGGGAACATGGGTGCTCTCATATGTTCATGTGCTATCCATCTTGTTATTGAAGTTTTTTTGTTCTTGTTTGTGTGTGTGTGTTACTAGTGTGGTGTGCACCATGGCCTCTCCCATCTGTCTGACTGTTTTACCTGGCAGTAGAGGTCAGCAGCCTGAAGGAGCTGGACTGGTCTGCAAGGCCTGAGTGTTTGCTTGCAGGCCCTTAAAGAGAAACATTTCTGCCTCTGGGAGGAATGATTGCACAACCCGTAGTTCTTGGGACATGACGCCGCTTAGGTGAACTCGCCTTCTCCTGCTACCTTCCAGCAAAGGCCGGTGTCCAAACTGGGCAGGTGTGAGAACCCATCTGTCTTCAGCCTACTGAGTCCGACAGTTAACTCTGTCTGCTTCCTCCCGTGGCTATTAGGTTTGCCAGGGAACTCTCAAATAGTTTCAGAAGTGTGTCGTAGAATAACTACCGTATGCCTCCCTCTTTTCATTCACATGAGGCTTTCTGGTGGAATCAAATTGGAATTAAAATGGACGCAAATTCTGTTCAGGTGCTGGGTATTTATTCATTAGGGTCCAACCAAGCTGTGTGTGTGTGTGTGTGTGTGTGTGTGTGCGCGCGTGTTTGTACGTGTGTGTGTGCATGTGTATGTGTGCACATGCGTGCGTTTGTGCGTGTGCGTGTGCGTGTGTGTGTATAATGGAGTCCATTAGAGGAAGAGTTACAGAAACTATAGCTGATTCTGACTTCTCTTAAAAGCACCTCTCTGGCAACTCCGTTGGCACTTCCCTATGTGAGGGTGGTATTGCTGCAGAGCACAATACCATTAGAGACATTAATCAGGGACTTTTGTAGTTAAAATGTTTTTTTTTTTAAAGAGCAAAACAGAACAACAACCCCCACTCAGCGCTAATTGGGCCCCTAACCACCACATTCCTTCAGTGCTGTATTTTCCAAGGTGATTCTGTTATTTTTGTCCCATGGCTCGTTGGAAGGCTGGGCAGGAACTGTGGCAGAAAGGGCTTCAGAAGGCTCTGGCCAAGATTTCTCTTTAGACTTTGAAATGCTAGGTGAAGCATGGACACTGACTTGTTTGTTTATTGGCGAGATTGGAGGCAGAATAAATGAACTTGGACTGAGGGAACAGGGGTGGTGGAGTCTTTGACATTAGAGGAAGTTTGTCTATTTTCATTTCTTAAATACTCTGTGTGCGTGTGTGCACGCGCGCGCGTGTGTGTGTGCGTGCGTGCATGCGTGTGTGTGCGTGCGTGCATGCGTGTGTGTGCGTGCGTGCATGTGCGTGTGTGTATGTTGTGTGTGTGTGTGCGCGCGCGCGCGTGTGTACATGCCATGGCAAGTGTATAGAGGTCAGAGTGTCTCACGTTCCCACTCTTGAGTCAGGGCCGCTGCTCTTTCTGCCATGCTGCCTTCTCCAGGATAGTTGGCCTGAAAACTCCTGGGGGACATTCTTCTTGTCTCTACCTCCTGTCTCATCCTGGGGGTGCTCGGATTACAGGTGCAGAGCACCACACCTGGCTTGTCACGTGGACTCCAAGGACTGCACTCTGTGGTCATTGAGTTGGCACTTTTTACCTGTAGAGCTGTTTCCCTAGTTCCTCTCTTGATCTTTGTTAAGGTTACCTACTGAGTTCAAGGCCAGCCTGGGCTACTTATACTCTTATCAATAAACAAAACCTGAGTTCAAGGCCAGCACTTATCAAACTCTTATTAAACTCTTATCAAAAAGAAAAAAACTAAATTAAACAAAAAACTAAACCCATTCTGTCAGAATTAACCCAGTCCCTTGAGGCCTGACCTACTCCTGAGACAGACACAGCATTAATCCTCCCTGAAGATGGAGCCTCCGTGACTCAGGATTTCGGCTAGACCTTCTGTCTGAAAGATTCCATCACCTCCCCGCCACTGTACCGAAAGCAAGCTTCTGGCCTATGGAGCCTTTGGGAGGTCGCAAAGCAGTCCGGGTGTCAGGTGGTCACATGATTTGAACGCGAATTGCTGCTGATCTTTCTTCAAAGCCCTGGGAAGATCACGTTACACCTTCGTGTTCTCTAACCTCACACTAGAATTTAACAATTCTTTCACTTTTTGCTTTTTGAGACAGGGTGTCTTGTAGCCCAGGCTTGGCTCTCCTTCCTATGTAGCTGAGGGTGACCTTAAACTTCTGATCTTCTCCCTCCACCACAGGAATGCCGTCATTATTCCGGCATCCCCTGCCACTCTTGGTGGGTGGGTTCAGGGAGGCAAGCCTTTGGCCAGCTGAGTCTGTTAGGCTGCAGGCGGCAGCAGCCTAAGAGCTGTTTGTAACTTTGTCAGCACCAGACAGCCAATATTTTGAGACAGTAAGCAGCTGTCTTAGCATATCAGGAGTCGTCTTTAGTCTATGCTGATCATCCTGTTGGGCTGCTGCTAGACTGCGTGACTTAATGTGTTAATCAACAAGTATGTGCACCTCTTTATCACAGTCTAGAGCAGGTTCTAACTGGGGAATTCAGTTCAGTTGGTAGAGTGCTTCCCTGGCACGTGTGAGGCTCTGGATTTATCCCAAATACAGAAGAAAGAGGAGGAGGAGGAAGAAAGAGGGGGAAAAATAAAAAAAATATATTTTAGTAACTAAGTGTAATTGATTTCCTCTTGAATCCTATAGATTTCTCTCTTTCTTTTTTCACTGAAAGATCCTTCTGTGATCCTAACTTAGTTGTTAGAGTGCATGGCTAGCGTGCGCCGAGCCCTGGGTCTGATCCCCAGCACAGTATAGACTGGGCGGTGCTGGCTGTTCTGGTTTCCTTCTGTTGCTATGACAAACACAGGACAAAAGCAGCTGGGGAAGAAAGGGTTTATTTTATCTTAAAAGCCATGATTCATCATTGAGAGAAGTCAGGGCAGGAATTCAGGCAAGAAATTGAAACAGAAGCCATGGAGGAGCATTGCTTGTTGGCTAGCTGAGGCTCATGCTTGGCTGGTTTGTGTGCACAGCCTAGGATCACCTGCCTAGGGAATGGTGCCACCCACAGTGAGCTGAGTCCTCCTCTATTGGTTAACAATCACGATGGTCCCGCCCCCAAACATGCCCACAGATCAATCCGATCTTGGCAATCCCTCATTTGAGACTCCCTTCTCAAAGGAGTCCAGGCAGTGTCTTACTGACAGTTAAAGCTGCTAGAACACTGGTACACACTTACAAACTCAGCATTTGCGAGGTGGAGGTGGTAGGATCTGGAGTTCTGCATCGGTTCAGTTACACAGCTACATAGAGAGTTTAAGGACATTGAGACTGTACAAAAAAAATTAGAAAAGTCCTCTGCTAAGGGTCTGTGGGCTGTGGACACTGCCTAGCCCAGTGCTCCCTTTCCCTGGGACTTGGCCCTCTCAACTCTACTTGGAACTCTCAGGCAAGGATTTGGGGTGGGTGTGAGCTCAGCCGCACTTGCTAGCTTGCTTTTGACCTGCTCAAGGAACTGAGCTGGTCCCGCGGCTGACTGCTCGATCATATGAGGAGGAAGTTGTCTGGAACATTTCTCCAGCCAGCCTCTAACGACTTGCATAAGATACATGGTGAATTTAAAATGGGAACATACAGGTTTCCTGATTCCTAAACACAATTGTGACTTCTGCTTCCGTTATTATAGTGGAGAATGGCCAGGGTTTGTGTGGGAAAAATCTCTATACACAGGTCAACCCCTGCTTTCCACTTCCTTTGTCAGAGTTACTGTAATCAGCAACACACACACATTCACACGCACGCATACACACACACATACACATGTATACACGCAGGAGCACACACACATGAACATATATACATGTATACATATAGGAGCACACACACATACACATGTATACATGTAGGAGCACACACATGAACATATATGCATGTATACACATAGGAGCACACACACATATATACACACACGTATACATACAGGAGCACACACAATGAACATATACACATGTATATATACAGGAGCACACACAGATATATTCACATGTATACATGCAAGAGCACACACACACATACCCCTTTATGAAATATTTCATTGAAGAGAATGAAAATGCATTATATATGTGTATGAAATGTCAAAGAATTAAAAAATAAATTAATACTCTGTTACCCCAGAGATATGGTTCACAAATAACTATAGAAAACAGAGCAATTTCCTTTTACCACACGGCTTAGGAGGGAAGGCGAACTGTTTCCTCCTGCTTGCCGGCTTGCCGCTGATGGAGTCCCGGCTCCGAGGTGCTGGTTCTTCACTGTAAGTGGATTTCTAGGAGTGTGGGTATCTAGAAGCTTCTCTTTGTCAAGATTTTGCCACAGCGGATCTTCCTGAGCTGCTCCAGAAACTTCTCTTCATAGGAAGTGACTTTCTACAGATGAGTTTGTTCCCTGTTCTTTGCTGCTCTTCAGATGTGAAGCTCTTGTAACATGAGCGTCTTTTCCTCTTAGCGTTGAGTTGCTGTTCAGAGCTTGGTGAGGAAGGACCCATGTGCTCAACACGGATACCCCAAGCAGCCATATTTAGTGATTGTAGCAATAACAGTTTTTCTCCTTAGATTTTTTCGTTACAGTGTGTGTGTGTGTGTGTGTGTGTGTGTGTGTGTGTGAGAGAGAGAGAGAGAGAGAGAGAGAGAGAGAGAGAGAGAGAGAGAGAGAGGTGTAATAACTGGGTGAGCGCTGTGCTGTGTATATGGAGGTTGGAGGACAATGTGTGGGGATCAGTCCCTGGTAATAATACTCAGGTAATAAAGCTTCATAGCAAGTGCCTCTACCCTCCGTCCCATCTTGTCATCTCCCTGCTTGCTGTTCCTTTTGGTCTCAGGTGGCTTAGGCTGACCTTGAACTCACTTGTAACCAAGGACAACATCTGCTCCTCCTGCTTCTGCCCCCGAGTGCTGTGGTTGCAGTCTGTGCCTGGTTATTCTGGAATTGAACTTAGGACTCTGTGTGTGCTAGGCAGGCACCCTACTCACTGAGCTACACCCCCTAGCTCCAGTTTTTCATTATTTCAAAAAGTATCATGGAATAGTCCCACATTTCCCTTTCATTTTCCTGTGGATTTAGTAACTAATGAAGTTTTCCTCGAGTATTAAGCCTCCTCCGTGAAGGAAGCAGTGGTCGCATTTTTCATTATTTTATTACCACTTATTTAAGACTTAAAGACAATGTGTGTGTTCACTGTTAGAAAACAGTGTCTTTGTTGTTAAGGTGTAAGAGGATTCCTTTGCTGAGCTGTTGATTGACAGATTCATGTATGTGCTTGCAAGTCCCATTGAACCTGATGTGTGTGTGTGTGTGCGCACATTCGTGTATATGTGTATGTGTGTGCAGGTATTGTACAGGTGTGTGTACCTCTGTTTTCATCTTGCTTGTCATAATCTCGTGTGCAACTCTGCACTCCCTGACAGCTGCCCCATGAGCTCACTGGACCTGTGAAGTCCAGAGTCCACCCCTGGCTGCTACTCTTCAAACTCCATCCAGTTTGTACTTTGGAGACAGGTTGACTCAGTGAACCTGGAGCTCACCCAGTAGGCTAGCCTGACCCCTGAGCCCTAGAGATCCTCCCGTCTCTACTTCCCCAGCGCTGGCATTACAAGCACACACCGTCAACTCGGGCTTCTTTTCATGTGGGTTCTAGGGATCCAACTCAGGTTTTTGTGCTTGCGTGACTGACTGATCTCCTCAGTCTCCCCATAACTGTTCCAAGTGAGGTATCTAAGGTCCTTTATTGAGAAGCTGCACTTCTGTCAATGAGCGCTTCAGACTCATCCGTTTTGGGCTTGCGAAAGTAAGATGCTCAGCAGACATTCTGGTTAAAGAGTAGTGATTTTTTTTTTTAAGCTCGTATGTGTTCATGTGTGTGAAGGCAGATGCATGCTGAAAGTGAGGACAACATGGGTACCGGTTCTCCCCTTTCATCTTGCTTGCCGTGCTCTCTTACCTGCCACTCCGTACTCCAGGACAGCTGTCCTGTGAGCTCTCAGGGATTCTCCTGTCCTTTGCCTTTCATTTTGTCCCAGGAGCTGGGACTGCAGACTCACACCATCAGCACCGGGCTGGGGATCCACACTGAGGTCCTCGTGCTGCTAGAGCAAGGGTGTTACCCACCAAACTGTCCTCCCAGCAGCACTGGTGGTGAAGTCATGTCACAGGTTGCTTTGAATGAGAATGTCCCCACAGTCTGGGGCTACACCTTAAAAAGTAGGCTAAAAAGGGAAACGACCAAAAAGACGGAAAACAAAAACCAGGTACATGGCACCCAGTGATGGAGTTGTGCCCCAGAGTCATGTTCTAAGTCAGTTGATTCACGGAAACAGGTTTCAGAACAGTGGTCTGATAAAACATCCCACTAGATTGATGTCTGTACTTGAACATGCAGTACTGGGGACAGAAAGGAAAATGACTCCCCTGGGAACTCAGAGTAAGCCGGTGGACAGGGACAATTGTGGAGCTGGTTGGACCTTTGGTCTTTGACTTTAATTAAGGGCCATGGCTCTGCCTTCTATACCCAGACTCACAAAGGTCCCACGCTTTGAACCTTAGGACTCATAGAACTCAAAAGACTGAACCCCAAAGTATGCAGAACACTAACTTCTGGTCATGGAGAAGTCCTGTCCTGTGAAGGACCCCGAGTAGGCTATGGGAGGCTGCAGGATCACCCCTGCTCTGTGACTGGCTCCAGGCAGAGTACAGCCAGCACTGGCCCTCCTTGAGAAGGGTCAAGTTGTCTCTGAAAACATGGGAGCCACCAACCAGAAGCCCGAGAAAAGAAGTAGAAATGAAAGGGTGGCTAAAAGTAGTTGTGACCAGAGGACACTGGGAGCCACAGAACAGCTGTGTGGCCATGGGTAACCCAGGGCTGCTTTTAAGACTTAAGGGAGACATCAGGTGACCCAGGGGCTGCTGTGTTTCTGGCCACTGATGTCCCGTGAGCCTCGGTCTCTTTTGCCATAGTGGTTGAGTTGGGCCACATGATACCAGTATGACTTCCTGCTTTGAAAATCTTGGATGCCAACCAAGAAACCAGCCTAGAGGGATCACTAAACATTTATAGAGGGGCTATTATGCCAGGCGTTGGAGTAATAGTAACGAGCAAGTAGGGGAGCCGGAGCTCCAGTTCGAGGAGCCTGTGCAGTTGTGGGAGGTAGGTGGTGGTCAGTGTTCTTTATGTCTCCATTGTTAGATTGTAAAGCTCTTTGAGGCTTCAATATGCCTCTGTGTGTGCGTGTGTGTGTTTATGTGTATGTGTATGTGTTTGTGTGTATGCATGGGTGTTTGTGTGTATGTGTGTGTATTTGTGTGTTTGTGTGTGTGTATGTGTGTTTGTGTGTGTGTGCTCACCCATGAATTCCAGATGCACATGTGTATGTGTAAGTACATGTGGAGACTAGAGGGTAACCTCCAGCGTTTCTCTTCGGGGGCCATCTTACTTCATTTATTTAAGCTGGGTCTTGGGCTGGGGCTGTAGCTCAGTAGTAAAGTACTTGCCTGATACATGCAAAACCCTAGGTTTATTCCCCAGTACCAGCGAAAATCAAATGAAACACACATGAGACTGGGTCTTCTTACGCTCGGGTAACCTTGAACTCACTATATGGTCTCTATGTTGCTGAGGATGACCGTGGACTCTGGATTCTCCTACTCCCACTTCCCAAGGGCTGGGATGGCAGAAGTACATCACCATGCCGGATTTATCCGGTGCAGGAAATCGAACTCTGTGTGCTCTCTTCCAGCTGAGCCCAGATTTGGATTTCTGATAGCTGTCTGGTAGGGAGAAATAGGGGCAGGGCAGGAATAAGCCTTGAGGAAGGCTGTTGCAGTAGTCTGAGAGATTGTGGTGGCCGGTGCGGGGATGGGAGAATGACTCTTAATTTGGGGCATTCTATATTCAAGTCATCCTTGGCATGTTCTTCTCAGCACCCATGTTCTTCTGTGGTCTTCCAGTGTCAGATGCAATTAGAGCTCCAAGGGGATGTGCTGCCCCTTGAAAAGGTTTCATTAAGGAAGTGTTAGTGTTTTGAAGAAATACTTATACTTACAGACTGAGCTGGAAAAAAGTGCCGGGGGGTTGGGGGGAGGAGGGCAGTTTCCAGAGAGGTCTGGGCTGCCTGAGCGAGCAGGGCAAAGGGTTTTATGGAATATGACCATGATTCAGGGTTGAGTCCTTACAGCAGTCTGGCGTTCATGATCATCTTAGGAACCTCAGAACCGCACTTGTTCTTCATGGATGTGCTATAATGTAAGTGGCTAATCTGACCCCAGTTATAAGCAGGAGAGAGAGAGAGAGGTACCGAGAGGCTAAGTCACAGTGTGTTCATAGTCACCCACATCATGTGACTGGGGTCACAGAAGAGATGATACCTTTGAGACAAAAACAGCTTTACTGCTTTGTTTTTGTTTTCCCAGCTTTGCTTTCATTTTCATTTAGTGTGTGTGTGTGTGTGTGTGTGTGTGTGTGTGTGTGTGTGTGTGTGAAATATACATATATATGTGTGTATGCATGGTTTTGTGCCTGCATAAAACTCCGGAGCCACAAGTGAGAGAAAGCATACTATATTTGTCTTTTTGAGACTTAGTTAATATTATCTCCAGGTCCATCCATTTTCCCATCAACTTTGCTCTTCTTTATGGGTGAAAATTCCATTGTGTGTCCCAAACACATTTTTTGCATCCAGAAGAATGGTCAGTTCCATAACTTAGGGATTGTGCAAGGTGCTGCGGTAAACACTGGTGTGCAACACTCTGTGGTGTGTTGGCGTAGAGTCTCTTGGGGGAATACCCAGGAGTGGCAGCTGGGTCATGCAAGAGGTCTACCTGTAGAATCAGAGGCTGAGAAGGGAAGGAAGGTGTGCTTGGCATGAGGAGAAAGAATCAAAGGAAATACACACTACTTCCTTTTCTAGAATATGAGAGTTTTTTTTATAGCACAAGCCCAGTTTGGGGTGTGTGTGGGGAGATTACGTAGAAACAGGACCTTGTGGTCTCAGGATTAGATATGGACTATGGAACAAAAACGAGAGAGAGAGAGAGAGAGAGAGAGAGAGAGAGAGAGAGAGAGAGAGAGAGAGAGAGAGAGAGGAGGAACATGGCAGGAAGGGCATTTGACTTCACTGTCAGGAAACAGACAAAGAAGTGAGACTCCACGGTGACAGGAAATAGATTCCATGTTCCCAGGAGGAGGGGGAGGAGTATGTGAGAGTGACTTTTTAATGGGTCCAAGGTTTCTTTTGGGTTGTGTATTAATTAAACTTTCTGTTGCGGTGGCCAAATAACTTGCAGTTGTAGAGTATACCCCATCAGGAAGTTAGTCACAGCAGTAGGAGCATAAGGTGGCTGGTTTTAGTGCATCTGCAGACACCTTTCCTTTTAATTCAGTCCTGGACCCCAGCCCGTAGGATAATTCTACTCATATTCAGGAGGGTCGTCCCTTTTCAGTTAAATCTTTCTGGAAACACCACACAGAGACAACCAGAATTTTGTTTGTCTGGTAATTCTGAATCTAATCAGTTGATAGTAAAGCTTAATTAACTATTACAGGGTGATAGATGTGTTTCTGAACTAAACAGAGGTGGTGGTTTCACAGTGCGGCGAACATATTATATACCACTGATGCATACTCTTCTTTTGTGATGCTGAGGGCTGAACCAGGATCTTGTGCATGCCAGGCAAGTGCTCTGACGTTGAGCTATTCAGCCCTGAAATGTATTCTTTTAAAGGAATTTTGTTTCAGTTAAAACATTTGAAGGAAGCATAAGTAGACAGCAGCAAAGTCTCTTTTCTTGCTTGGTTCCTTTTATCTCAGAGGCTTTATTCTGATCATCTTCCAACCCTGGATGGATGTTGCCTTGTCTCCTGGCATGGAAGTTTGATGAGACTCAGCACTTGGAGTGAGTACTTCTGGTGCATAGATGTAAGTACTTCTCAGCAGATGTTATTGATGGATGGAAGAATGGTTGAGTCTATGGATGAAGTTCCAAAACCTTAAGTGAGAATGTTGGGAAATGGAGGTAGCAGAGGGCAGGATAAAAACCCAAGTTGTTACTAAGCTGTAAGTCCTGCTGAAGACCAGGGCATGAAGTAACCTGGTAACTGGTGTTTCTATGGCTACCATGTGTTCATTTATTCCCTCATCCCCCACCCCTCTGGTACTGGTGCTGTGCCTAACTGCAGATTAGGTAGACTGACATTGGGTTGCAAATTGCTGTTCAAAGGTGGAACTTGTGGTTGACCGTAGTGGTAAGGCCTGATGGAGTGGAAGACTTTGGGAAGGGATGGCTCAGTGAGCTGACGGACTAGAGGCCAAGGACCACAGGAAATGGACAGTGGTGGTTTCAGAACTCTAGGGATGGAGAACAGCCCACCAGTCTTGGGAGTGGAGGCCAGGACAGTGAGCCAAGAGAAGGTGTATCAGCAATCTGGCTCAGGTACAGTGAAGGTCAAAGCCTTTGGACTCCAAGAAACCACAGAATTGCAAGTTCAAGGACAGTGAGTTCTAAAATTTAGTGTTTATAATAACCAATTGGGGTATGGGAAGAATATCTCAGTTTCCATTTATTCCTACCTTAAAATTAATATCTTAAGGTTTAATTTCATAACTTGACAAGTAGTACATGTTTTTGTTTTAAATAAATTAATATACACTAATGGGAGCCTGTGCTTATTTCTGGCTGGTGGAATGTCTGACTCGATAGTCTAGAGGGCCACGGGATGGGAAGAGTGATGAGCCGTTTATGTCACTGAGTCCTTGCTAGTGGTGTCACTGGGAGACCTGATCTAGTGGTTTGTTGAAACAGACACCATGCTTCCCTGTATTATCTCCTGGCCGACAACTTAAGGGCTCTTCAGAGAGGGCATGATGCTACCGTGGCTCCAGGCTCTTTATTGACTTATCCTGCGAAGACCATCTTTCTCCCTCACTGACTTTTGCCATGCTGGGGATGGACTCTCCTGCTGGTTCACCTACAGCTTTTAGACAATGCTTTTCAGTGGTCCCCAGCCTTTTGCTGGCACTCACTCTTCCTGGAGCCACACAGTTTACACACTCAACTTAGTGTTAACAGTTTTGGAATCTATTTTTTAAAATTAAGCTGGTTTTCTTTTTTCATCCCCCTTTCCCATTCTTCTTCCTTTTCTCTCTCCTGTTCTTCCTTCCTTCGTTTCCCCCTTTCTCCCTGCTCCCCTTCCTTGTCTTCTTTCCTTCCTCCCCTCCTCCCTCTTCTTCTTTCTCCTTCCTTTCCTCCTTCCTGTTCCTCCCTTCCCTGTGTCCTTTCTTCTTCCTCCATCTTCCTCTCTTCCCTGACCTTATAGTCTTCTTTCTTCAACCCTTAACTCTTTGTATGTGCTTTGATCTTTTCCCACCCTCCAAGAGATTACCCCCACTCTCACCCCCAGTTTAGGAATCCGGAGTGTGGTGTGTGGTCTTGCTGAGTCTTGAACTTTGATCTGGAAGTAATTCTCAAGCTCTGAGGCGTAACTGGGTACCAGTTCTGACTCTGGTGTCACCCTGTGCTGCTGAGCAAGTTGCTTAAACTCCAAGTTCCAGCTTCGCATTAAAATTAGAACAGTGAAAGTCTGATAAGGCTGTGGGGGGAAATCAGACTACTGAACACCACCCGTGGAGATGAAGTTATTTGTAGTCAGCGGACTCGGTGGCCTTTCTCTCACCCCTTCCTTTGTCACTTTGCACACTGTCTCTTCCCGACCCATTCCCTCCTGTACATTTGAGAGCAGAGAGCCTTACCTAGGTGCTCTCCTAGGCTGTTTCACAGGCCGTGCAGTGTCTTTGTTGTTAGCAGCTTCTCTCTTCTGAGTGCCTCTTCCCCCAGTCTTCATGCTCTAAGGGCAGCGTTGTGCGTTCTTCGTCATATCCTGGTGTCTGGTTAACGAAACAGCTCTTTAATGTATGCGCCCTTCTCATCCGAGCCCACAGCTGAAAAAGGAAGTGATTTTACAGGGGGCCAGAAATAAAATAATACCCCGTAGACTGGTAGTGAGGTTCAAGTAATGGAGTAGGAAAGGGACATGTTTCAGAGTGGCCATTACCATCATGGTCGGAAGCAGCAGGCATGTCGCTGGAGTAGTAGCTGAGAACTTTACATTCTCGTCCACAGGCAGCCGGCGGAGAGAGCCGCGGGGCCTGGTGTGGGTGACGCACCTCCTCCAACAAGGCCACAACTCTCAATCCTTCCAAACAGTTCATCTTCAACTAGGTACTAAAGCTCAAATATGTGAGCCTCTGGTGGGGTGGGGCATTCTCGTTCAAACCACCACAGTGGGCATGGTGGCATAGGCCTGAAACCCGAGAAGGAGGTAGGGAGAGATGGAACTCAAGGTCGGCTCATGGTATATTGAAAGTCTGTGTCAAAAATGAACACACAAATAAATAAATGATAAAGTGAGTATCTTAATTTATGATTGGAATTTCAATACTGATGTTAATATAATCTGTGCCCTGCCTGTCTGCCTGCCTTCCTCCCTCCCCTCTTCCCTCCCATCCATCTTTCTGTACTTCCTTCCTTCCATTCATCAGTCCTTCCTTTCTTCCTTCCTCTCTCCTTCCCTCTTTCCCCTGTCTCCCTCCCTTTCTCCTTTCTTCTTCCTCTCTTTGTTCCTTTTTCATCCAAGAGAATGGGTTTGTAACATAATCCTTTTTGAAATCTTAATCATTTAATATCTCTACTAGGATGGGATAATGGATGTGAACATCAGAATAATTGAAAACAAGAGCCTGATGCTGTGCCTGAAATGTAATAACCGTGCAGTGGAAAGTACATTGCTATTTTAAGTTAGAAAAAAGAGCAAAAAGAATTCATATGCTCTGCAGGCAATACAGCCGTCTGTGAAAAGGAACCTATTGATTAAACCCTTAGAAAGTTCAAAAAGCACCCCACTTTCTGCCCTAAGATATTGGCATACTTATGATGGATGCCTAGAAGTAGATAAAATAGTTGAGTTTTTTCAATGGGAGAAGCAGGAATCTTTTCAGAGGAAGAGGCTGGAAAAGTGTTTGCTGTAGTTAAAGTCTGCAGTGTGGCTTTGAGGAAATGAACATTTTTCATGTCCTGAAGAAACTTCACAGAGTCGCCTTTTAAAAATAGTAGTAGCCTGCCAGAAATGACCATGTGACGGGGCTGAAATTGTTGGTACCTGTTTCTGTTTTGTCTTCTTTCCTTTCTGAGGTCTTGAACCTAGTAGTGAAATCTATAGTAGACAAATAGGTCGTGTAACCCAGGCTCCGCTCAACCTTCAAAACCCAGAAGTGAACCTGAGTGGAGAAAAACTCCCTTTTCATAGTCACTGGACTCCAGCTATGGCTAAGGGCCATAAGGCCAACTGGAATGCTCGTGCCTCCAGTCTGCAGGGGAACTGGTCCTGGGATTGCTTTGGGTACTGAAATCTGGGCTACTCCAGTCCTTTAGGAAACTACGCATATCCTCCTATGCTTGAAGTTTATCTCCATTATTTCTAATACTTAACCCAAATTAGTTTTGTTCAGGGAATATTACAAAAAAGTTCTGTGTATATTCTAGACCAAAACAAAATACTTTTTATCTCCTCTGAAACAGGGTTTTTTTTTTTTACAAAGCCCAGGCTGGCCTTGAGCTTACCGGGTAGCCAGAGATGACCTTGAACTTCTGACCGCCCTGCCTGTCTACACCTCTGGCCTCCCACCTTTGGTTTCTGCGGTGCTGGAGGTGGAGCCCAGTACTTGTTAGGCACTCAGCCGACTGAGCTACATCCCCAGTTCCCTGACAGAATTCTTTCTGGATATTTTCTATCTAGGAAATATGGCTGATTAAATCTGTAGGTGTGTTTCCCTTGGATACAAAGAGCCCAGTGGTTTGGAAGCACCTTAACTGTCCAGTAAATATAAATCATGGTACATTTTTGTTGCCAAAATCTCAAAATAATCTTTGTATTCATCATTACTTCACCAAATTCAATTGATGGGTAACAGACATGCCTGGGTATCACACCTTGGTGTAATAAATAGGCACACATATTGCCATATCACAACTATATCTTAGAGATTTTAAAAACTTGGGCTGGAGAGATGGCTCAGAGGTTAAGAGCATTGCCTGCTCTTCCAAAGGTCCTGAGTTCAACTCCCAGCAACCACATGGTGGCTCACAACCATTTGTAATGAGGTCTAGTGCTCTCTTCTGGCCAGCAGGCATACACATAGACAGAATATTGTATACATAATAAATAAATTAAAAAAAATCATCGTTGACACAAGGTATACTCACTATGTAGCTGAGGATAACCTTGAGCTTCTGAACCCTCTGCCTCCACTTCCTGAGTGCTGGAATTTAGTTCTAGGCTCAGTTCAAGAATAGCTTTCAGACTTTGGGTCCTTCTTTCTTTTGAAGAATTATAAAATGGAGTTTGGAGATGTAGCTTAGTTGATCAGTCACTTGCCTGGTGTACAGGGGGCCCTGGTTTCAATCCCAAAGACCCCACAAACACAGTGGAGGATTATAATCCCAGTACTCTCTGAGGTGGAGGCCAGCCAAACAACAAAGCAAAACCAGGACAGAATGGTACTAAGGAGGGGAAATGATTACCCTTGGGTCAGTCCGGCTGGTCTTGGGTGTGAGGCCTGGGGTTGAATCGATTTCCTCATCTGTCATAAAGTGAGAAAAATACTTCTTTATTGTATTGTACACACTGATTGTTCAGTGTGCCCAAGGCTATTTTATTTAATTATTGTGTGTGTGTGTGTATGTGTGTGTGTCCGTCCATGCGTGTGTGGGGGCGCATGTGCCACATGTATAGGGGAACCAGAAGGCAGATTTTGGGGTTGGTTCTCTCCTTTCACCACATGAGTCCTGGGGATCCAATCATGTCATCAGGTGTGGTGGCAAGTATCATCTCGCTGGCCCAGGTGACTGTTTCCATTACCTTCCCTGGAGACTGTAAAGAGCTTGGATTGGTTTTTGGGCTCTGGTGTGGGGTGCTAGGGGTGTTTCTATTGGTGAGCAAAATGAATGCTCAGTGGGAATATGGTTCTGTACATAGCTGAAGGCAGAGTAGTTGCACCCTCTGGTTGGAGTCAGTTCAGGGCTACAGATACTGCATCCATTTTCTCAGCCCTTTTCAGCGTGGTATTCACAGCGCTGGAGGAAACACTCAGGAATGTCCCCTTGAGCTTCTAGGCCCATGTGGATGGGTTTTTATCACAGCTGTGATAATGCAAGTCAGTGCCTGAGCTCCTGCAGGTAACGCACTTTACCTGAGACACTGGAGCAAAGACTCCAGGCAGAAATAGTTTCAGGGCACTGCCAGAGTGAGGGATCGCCCCAGGCATCTTGCCTGCTGACAGTGGGAAAGCCCTCAGGCTCAGGGCAAAGGTAGGAAATGGAGCCTCTGGAGCGGAGGGGTGGGGGAGCCTGGAAGCCCAAGGGTATGACTCCCAAGGAGGGAGAGTGTATTGTTTTCTTCATTGCTGTGACAGGGTGGCTTTCTGCCCACCTGGGTGCGAAGGCATACCTCAGGAGCATGAGGTAGCTGTCACGTGGTATTGGCGTGGAAGTTGCCTCTCACAGTTAAGGTGGGTCCTCTCTAACCTAGAAACCCAGTGGTTTATTTCCCTGCTGTATCCTAGGATACACCTAGGGTGATGCATGTTTGAGGAACACTATAGCATGTTCTCCTGTAACATGTTCCTCTTGAGATTATTTTCAGTTCAGGGGCTGGTGAGATGGCTCAGTGAGTAAAGGCTCATGCCAACAAGCCTGAGGACCTGGGTTTGATCCTCATGGTGGAAAGAGAGAATTGACTTCTGCAAGTTATCTGATCTCCACACACAACACACATACACACATACTTCCACACATACATATACACACGTATACACTATACACACATATACACATGCACACATATACATATGCACATACAGACACATACAGTCTTAGTTATGGTTTCCATTACTGTGAAGAGACACCATGGCCATGGCAACTCTTACAAAGGACAACATTTCATTGGGGTTGGCTTATAGTTTTAGAGGTTTAGTCCATTGTTGTCACGGCAGGAAGAATGGCAGTGTGTGGGCATACACAATGCTTGAGAGGTAGCCGGGAGCTCTACATTTTGATCTGCAGGCAACAGGAAGTAAACTGCCCACTGGGTGTGCCTTGAGCATCTATGAAACCTCAAAGCCCACCTCCATAGAGACACACTTCCTCCAACAAGGCCACTCCTTATGGCTAAGCATTCAAAATGTGAGTCTGTTGGGGGCAATACTTATTCAAACCATAACACATGCACACACATCTGCACATATACCTATACACACATACACTATACATATACACACATACAAGCACATATACATACCCAATATATGCACACATACATATATACATATGTGTGCACACATACATAGGTACACATATACATATACACATATACATGTACCCATATACATATACATAAACACACATATACACACATACACATGCACACGTACACAGACAGACACACACACTAAACATATTTTTTAAAAAGACTAAAAATTTTGAAAATTTATGCAGTTCTGGCTGTCCTGGAACTAAAGATTCACAGATCAGCTCCTGGGTGCTAGGGTCAGCAGGACATTTTCATCTTTTTCTATGTGTTTCTTTTCTGTCCTGCTTGGCTAAGTCACTTATAAAATGCCTTCTGGGCTTATTTTCTCATCATTTTGACCATGCACTTTAGGTAGGAGGCTGGACTTATTAGCAGGGCAGATAGGCTGGGATTGAATTCTTTGGAGGGGGTTCCCGGTATTCCATAGTAGCAGATGCTACCTTGTTAAAAAAAATACCCCACCCCCACTCCACCCACTTGGGTGGTTTTCCTGAAGAGGCCAGAGATGTCTTCTGGTGATGTTTCCTTCCTGCTTGGCTTACTTTATCTATCCATCATCCATCCATTTTCTATCCATCCATCCATCCATCCATCCTCTATCCATTCATCCATCCATCCATCTATTCATTCATCCATCCATTTTCCATCCATCATTCATCCATCCATCATCCATCATTCATCCATCCATCATCCATCCATCCATCCATCCATCATCTATCCATTCTCCATCCATCATCCATCCATCCATCCATCCATCCTCCATTCATCCATCCATCCGGGTTTAAATTGTGTATATGTGAGTATATTTGCCTGTGTTTTTTTTTTAAATTTATTTGTTTATTAAAGATTTCTGTCTCTTCCCCGCCACCGCCTCCCCTTTCCCTCCCCCTCCCCTAATCAAGTCCCCCTCCTCATCAGCCCAAAGAGCGATCAGGGTTCCCTGCCCTGTGGGAAGTCCAAGGACCACCCACCTCCAACCAGATCTAGTAAGGTGAGCATCCAAACTGCCTAGGCTCCCACCAAGCCAGTACATTATTTGCATGCGTTTTGTGCACCTCATGCAAACAGGTACTCTAGGAGGCCAGAAGAGGGCACAGATACCCTGGAATTGGAGTGACAAGTGATTGTGAAGTTCCTGCTGTGGATGCTGAGAACCAGACTAGGTCCTCTGCAAGAGCTGTGAGTGCTCTTGACTACTGAGCTGTCTCTCCAGCCTAGACAGACTTGTTATTAATCCTTCTTTAAATGATAATGTTTTCCATTCGCTGCTGGCTGTCTCCTTGGGTTTTCTGTATTGCCTGCTAGACCCTGCTGGGTGATTAAGCCACTCACTCAACATCTTAAGGGCCACCAGAGGACTGTTTGCTTACTGCAGCTGGCTGTATTTCTTAGGGCTTTCACTGAGTGGTGTGTTAATTTATGCTCCTTGGGAGGAAAAGACCTTATGCTGTGGGAGCTGAGGTCGGAAGATTCAGGATTCACACTGATACTCTATTCCTTGTCTCCTCTTACCCCATCCCATATGTTATGGTTATTATTGTTGCCAGCTTCACAGGATCTAGAATCGCCTAGGAGGCAAAGCTGGATGCAGCTGGTCCTGCCTAGCTTCCCCAGCACCTGATGTCAGTTTGTGGATTTTTCGGAGGTTCCTAGTCCCAGAATAGTGAGCACAAAGACAAATGGCAGAGAGACTGGGGGATTACACTGCAGCCAGCAATCATTGGGGATGGCAGTCATTTGTGTAGTTCTTTCGATGTCTTGCTTCGGTTCCTTCCTGTGCAAGTGGCTTAATGATTATGGCTCCTGTAGGGGATTCTGGTAAATTTGCTGGGACTTCAGAAGCATCTTTCATGTTCCAGAGCTATCAGCAATGTGGGCTGCTGCTGTTCTCTGTGACTACTAACATCCCTGCATAATTCTGGTGAAATTCCGGGTCCTTAGACTCAGTACTTTTAGCCAAGACCTTCGGGAGTATCCAGACAGACTTGGGCAAGGCAAAGGCCAGTTGCAGGTGGTGGAACTGGGAGGAGGAGGAGCTTGGAGTCAGGGCACTTGCTGTGCAGGGCTCTTGGAGCCATTAGTGGGTTTGCAGCCCTTGGCAACTTAGACTCTCGTCTTGGATTCCAGCAAGCCCCCTTAGCAGTCTCCAGAGGGATTGACTGCAGACATGGTTTCATTGAGCCTGCTGGGGTAAGGCCATTGTACCCAGTGTTTCCTTGCCCAACTCATTGCCTGGGCTGCTGGGTCCCTGCTCTGGGCGGTAGGCTGGGAGCAATAGGAAGGAAGTGAGGTCATTTTCTAGTTTTGTGTAATCTGGCTATGGTCTAGAGAATGCGATTTTCTGCTTGGTGCACTGTGACCTGGTGACTTACTTTACAGCTGAAGGAAGGCCTCTGGCCTCCCAGTTCTGCCTGTAGGCAGGATCTGAGTCAGGGATTCCTCTCTCTGGGCTCCAGGCCTTCCCAGTTCCCGGCACCCTGGGCTTCTGCCTGGGGCTCCAGGGTCAGGGAACACGCAGCCTCAGGATTTGCTTCTGTTCTGACGTCCTCTTGGTTCTTAATAACTTGCATATCAGTTTGATTGAGCAGAATGTATTTTTCTTCCTAGTGAGCATGTTTTCTTAGGCCTGGGATGTATAGCTCAGTTGGCAGAGTGCTGGCCTAGCATTTACCAAGCCTGGGTTCTAGCCCCAGGGGCAGGTAAACTGGGTTTAATGTCTGTCATCTCAGTCTTCAGGAGGTGTAGGCAGGAGGCTCAGAAATTCAAGGGCTGTGTGAGACCCTGTCTGGAAGGAAGCAGAAGTGTGATGTGGTTAGATGTCCCTAGCATGCACTTGTCACCTTTCATCAGTGTGCTTCGATATGTTTTTACTTTCTCATTGTTGTGACGGTGTATCTGACAGAAGCCACCCAAGGGTTCCTTTGGCTCACAGTTCAGAGAGATGTATGGTCCATCATGGTAGGGAAGTCATGGCAGCAGAAATCCAAGGTAGCTGGTCCAACATGGCGTCCACAGTCAGGAAGCAGAGAAGCTGAACACTAGTGCTCAGCCCACGTTCTTCTTTTTATTCCGTTTAAGACCCCAGTTCAGGGGATGGATGGGCCTTCCCTCCTCAGTTATAGCTCTTTGGAAACACCCTCATCGACACACCCAGAGATGTGTTTCCACGCTGATTCTGAATTCCTTCAATTGATAATAGAGATCCATAATCATGACTATCCGTTTCGAACCCCTGTTTTTAATCCCTTGCTTAACTCTCCGGGCTTTTGTTGTTGTTGTCAGAATGTCTTTAATCATAAATTAAAAAAAAAATAAAACCACTGAAATAGCCTGTAATAACAGTGCATCTTGCAGGGAACATCTCTGCTCTCCATATGTGCCATGGAATGGGCACATGTGCATACACACACACACACACACACACACACACACACACACACACACGGAGAGGATGAGGGAAGAAAGGAGAAGGAGAGATATTAAAAAGAACCCTCAAGAACTAAATGAAGAAGTATGAAGCCCAAGCCCTCTGAATGTAGCTGGTAACTTAATATTAAACTACCACAATTTTGGAGCCAGATTTGAAGCAAGCTGTCATTAAATACTTGCCAAGATGATAGACTCTGGCCAGGTCCTTCCTGGCGGCCCCAGAAAATTCCCACAAGTCACATTCTGCAGAGGCGTATAAAGGCAACCCCTTAAGGCTGCTGTATTTCCCATCAGGTCTGACCAGGGGCGAGCATATATCCGGACGTACTTCCTGCCTGCGTTCCTCCTGCCGACATCCAATCAGGCAAGTATACATCCTGACCTATTTCCTGCCTCTGAACTTCTCACCTACAAGTGATCAGGTGAACAGTTGGATCAAACAAGTGTGTTCAGGGGAGTGAAAATACGTGGTTTGTGTTATCTTCCAAAAGCAACGGCCTCCAGCATTTCAGGAAGTATCTGTCCTTAGGTAAGGCTTACTGGTTAGAGGCGGTTTTTGCTTTATGGATCTCTTAGGCACAGTAATTAACACTTGAACCATAACTTTAGCTCTCATATAAGTGGCTAACTGTTACTATGACTGAACTGAACTGAAGCCATGACAGGATTTAGAGGAGCAGCCCACCTCATTCACTTGCCTCACCTTCTTCTTTTCCCTTTTGTGACAGAGCCTCCCTGTACGGCCCAGGCAGGCCTTCAACCTCCCGGTGCAAGTGATCCTTAGGCACAGTCTCCCGTTTCAGCTGACAACCCAATCGGCTTTCAGCAGATGGTCCTAAGACAATTGTCCTAACAGAAAATTGTACCCAACTTTTAAAAAGATTTTAAGAATTGTTATTATTGGTGTATATGCTTGTGCGTCTGGATGAGGGGTGGGGCACATGAGCATCATGACGTGGAGGCCAGAAGGAGGACTTTGGCTCTTGGAACTGGAGTCACAAGTTTCTGTGAGCTGTCTGATATTTGATATTTCCTCATTTAATTGTTGGGAGTTCTTTTAATCATAGATTTTTTTTAAAACCACTTGTACAGCCTATAATAGCAGTGTACCAGGTAGGAAAGATTTCTCTGATGTTGTGTGTGAAGTAAGCGTGATATGACTATTTGGAGATTGGTGAGGTGGTTGCAGTAAGGATTAGCATGTTCTCCTTAAAAGCGTGAGTACAGCTGAGGGTAGCTCAGTCGCAAAACACTTGAGCAGTGTGTGTGAGATTTGGGTTTAATTACTGGTAGTGGAAAACAGAAGAAGGATTCTGGGCTTGGAGAGATGGCTCAGCTATTAAAAGTGCTTGCTGCTCTTCCAGAGGATTCTAATTTCTTGAGGCTGATTTTCCTTTTACAGGCGAAGTTGTCTGGAAAATGCCACATGTGACTTCACAATTCCATTATCACCAGTCTGTATCATACACCGTGTACTGTCCTACCAGATAATATTGTCTACTGATATCATAGCCAAGGTAGCCAGATAGCAGCTCATTTCTTCAAACACTTTGTTGTCAGTGACTCAGGTCTGCCCTGCAGCTCAGTGGTTGAGTAATCTCCCTACCTCCACCCTCTTCCCCAAATCCCATAGCCAAAACTCTGGTTCCTATGTGGTGTGATGGTTATTTCTAATTATCAATTTGGCAGAACCTACAATCACCTGGGAAGAAAGCTTCAATCAGGGATTGTCTAGATCAGGCTGGCTTTGGGGCATGTCTGGGGGTATTGTCTTGCTTGCCTGTATTGATGGGGGTAGGATCAGCACACTGGGGCCTGTTGGAGGAGGGGGCTGCTCGTTCTTTCCCATCTCTCAGCTAACTTACATCCAAAATAATCACACAGAAACTGCATTAATTAAATCACTGCTTGGCCCATTAGCTCTAGCCCCTTACTGGCTAACTCTTAGATCTTAATTTAACCCATTTCTATTAATCTGTATATTGCCACGTGGAAGTGGCTTACCAGCAAAGTTTCAGCATGTCTGACTCTGGCAGCAGCTCCATAGCATCCTCTGACTCTGCCCTTCTTCCTCCCAGCATTCAGCCTAAATTTCCCTGCCTACCTAAGTTCTGCCTCGCTATAGGCCCAAAGCAGTTTCTTTATTCGTTAGTGGCAATCACAGCATACAGAGGGGACTCCCATATCACCCTTTCCCAAAAAATGGACTATGGATATTTTCCTTTGTTTAAAATGTTGGTTACAAGTTGTTATGGATAATTGTCAGGAGAAAAGCTAAACAAAGGATATTAGATTCAGAGTTTTTGTTTAAAAAAGGGGGGTGGTGCTGTGGGACAATGGTCTTTTATCCCGTCACTTGTATTATTTTAAATAAAATGCTGATTTGCCAGTGTCCAGGCAGGAAGTACAGGTGGGGTGATCAGGCAGGAAGTAGAGGTGGGACAATGAGAATTCTGGGAAGAGGGAAGTTTAAGTCTGTAGTTGGGACCCAGCTACAGAGGAAGCAAGATGTGATTGCCTCGCCAACAAAGGTACCAAGCTACGTGACTAACACAGACAAAAATTATGGGCTAATGTAAGTTATAAGAGATAAGAAGAAGCCTGAGCTAATAGGCCAATCAGTTTATAATTAATGTAGAACCTCTGTGTGTTTCTTTGGGACTGAACGGCTGTGGGAATTGGACAGGACAGAAACCTTGGTCAACAGGTGTCTAGCATGGTTCCCTGGTTTGGACCCTGAACTGTATGATAGTATAGAAAGCTAGCTGAGCATTAAGTGTGCATGCATTCATTTCTCGCTGCTCTCTACTGTGGATGCCACTAAGCAGGGTCAAGCTCACACCATTGTGACTTCCCCACAGTGACAGACTGTAACCTGGAATTGTGACGTAAACCTTCTTTCTGAAACTTTTTTGCTCTGAAATTTTATCGCAGTAACAGAAATGAAAAGAGGGCTTAGTAATAGGAAGGGGAGGAGGTTGAAAGTATCATTGAATTCCGGCTGTGCAGGGACACTTGCTGAGTGCCATTACCATTGTGAGAGGCTTTCCCTATCCCCACCCACCCTATGGAACACACACCAATATCACCAGTACTTCCCTGGCGAGTAAACCAAGCTCTGAAAGTATTAAACATATGCCAAATGTTCATTAAAGTGGAATGACCAGAAAGATCTGAATGTCTACTGTCAGAATAATAAATAAAATCATGATCAGTGACTGTAGATTCAGTGGATTGGCAATTATCTGTGGCCAGTTTTGTGGAAGATACAGAGAAGTAGAAGATGTGATTCTGGGGAGCCGAGATCTGCCTAGGGGAGTGTCCGTACCCAGTGTGATAGGTGAAAGCGGTCCAGAGATGTAGAGATAGGCAAGGATACTGGGTGGAGTGGGCGGGGTGGGGAAATAATGTTGACATTGTAGGGGGGAGGGGAAACGACTCTGTGAGAACCACTGATGTGAGCTACGCAGCCCTTGAATCAGGAGGACCTCAACAGCCAGGTGCTATCTACACCTCTTTTTAAATTGGGAAGTGTGTGTCTGTCTGTCTGTCTGTCTGTCTGTTTCTCTGCTCGCCTGCCCGCCTGCTCCTGAGGGTTCGCCTGGCAGGGATTGTGGAATGCCCTGAGAAGGAGTGGGATGAGCCTGGAGAACACCCAGCCAGGTAGGAAGCTGTAGTGATTGGCTGGGGAGGAGATGGCCAAGGCAAGAACAAGAATGACAGGGTTGGTGTTCAGCTGACTGTAGAGCTTTGCGGAGAGACAGGCATCTGAGTGAGGTGATCCAGCTGAATGTTTAGGGAGAAAAGGAACAAACGTTTATCTTGATTTAGATGGTCTTTGTAGGCTCTGGGAGAAATTGGTTTATTTACATTCCCCCTCCAAGGAGAGAGTCATATGTGTGTATGGAGGGTGGATGTTCACATGTGTGCACGTTTATGTGGAGGCCAGGGGTTAGCCTCAGGTATCATCCCTTCAGATACTGTTCACCTTGGTTTTATTTGAGACAGGGCCTGTCACTGGCAGGGGCTTGCCTGACTGACAGCCACCCGTCTTTACCTCCTCAGCCCCGGGATTATAGGCACACACCACCTCACCTGACTTTTCACTAGGGTTCTGGGGGAGCAAACTCAGTCCTTGCTTGCACGGCAAGTATTTCACTGACTGGGTCATCTCTCCAGGCCTTGTGCACAGTATTGATTGAAGATCTAAGACAGTTTGATGGACTCCATATGAGCCTGGGGACCACTTGATCCCTGAAGCTTCCTGTGATGGCAGAGCTGCCAGCCTGTATGGCAGTCACTGGTCTTGCATGGACTTTAGACTCTTGGAGCTGGCGCTGGGAAAGGAGCGTTTTCTCAGGATAGGACCTTGCCTCTCTTAGACCTTCTGAAGTAGTAGCTAGGCTGCGGTAGCTAGGTAGCTACTCGCCATAGAGGGAAACAATGTGTGTTGTGTAGTGTTTCACTCTGGAGACCAGGACAGATCCAGGTGAGGGTGAGGGGCATAATGGTGCCTCCAGTCCTGTTCAGGAAGATACACCCAGCACCTGCAGCCCCACCTGATCTTAGAGGCCGCTCTGGGCTTTTTCTTTTTCAGGGTAAGTCTGAGTCTTTGTAATGAATGGATGTGTTCAATTTAAAACAGCAAAGCAGCTTTTCTTTAAACAGAAGCACAATGGTGATCCCCTAGCATGATCTTTAGCTTTCTGAGTGTGCTTCGTCTTCTGTTTGATGCGAATAGAAGTACCTCAAAGAAGCCTTCTGTTGGATGACCTGCACTCCTGGGATCTTGGTACATAGGAGGTTCTGGGTGTTTTATTATCCCAAATATAATTAGCTTGTATGTACCTTGAGATTGGACTCTTCCCCTTCCTTTCCCCCTCTCCCTCTCCTCCTTTCCACTTTCCCTTTCTTCCCCTCTTCCCCTCTCTCTCTCCTCTTCCGTTCTCTTCCCCTCCCCTCCTTTCACCCATTCCCTCACTCCTCCTCTCTCCTTCTCTTCCCTTCCCTTCCCATGTTCTTCTCTCCTTCCTTCTCTTACTTTTGTTTTGTTTTGTTGTTTGGCAGGATCTCAAGTAGCCTAGGCTGAATTCTACTCTCTATATAGCCAAGAATGACCTTGAACTTTTGATTCTCTTGCCTCCACCTCCCACGTGCTGGGATCCGTGTTACTGAGAAAACTCTGTATTCTCCCTTTCTTCATAACTTTTGGTGCATTTGAGAGGGTTTCTTTAACGTATTTAGCTAGGAATTGTGACATAAAATTGTGACAGGAAAGTTAAGACAAGGACAGGATGGGACTAGACGGAACACTGTGTCCCAGGACTCTTGTGGCATTGAGATTTGTAGTACCATCTGATAAATGAACCATGACTTCAGTCATTGGGAAATTGTTGGGTACACAGGCTTCAGAATTCCAGCAGCTCATCTCTGTGTTGGGAGGAGAGGTAAGCAGACTTTTCAGTTTGAGCTCTCCAGGTTTCTGGGCATCAATGTTTTCACAGCAACTTGGACAACCAGAGCAGATTCCTTTATCATTTCCTTATCTGGCTCCTCTATTTACTCTCACTTGAGGCTGATTTAGCATCTTACAAGAACCCAGCCTTGTCTCCCAGACATCATTAATCTCTCCTTTCTTGTGCAGTGTAAGTGTGAAATTAATCAAAAAGCAAAGGGAAATTAATAACATGTTGGTATTCACAACTCATCTGAAACCTCACAGGAGGTATGAAAATCCCTTCTCTGAATTAACGACCACCTCAACAGGTTGAAGGTACATACAGTAAAGTTATTTGGGAAATGTCCCTGTGTTCACTCTGCTTTGGTAATTAGTCAATGCATTGTCGTGAGGTCACTGAAAGATCCCCAGAAAACATTCAACTGGACTTTCTCCGTTCATATATATTGTAGAGAAAAGAGAGCGCCACATCGTTGCTGTGGACTTGCTTCTTGTCAGTTGTGGGAGGTTTGCCCCAGAGATGCAGTTTTGATCTGTATTTACAGTAAACTGCATTTGATCTCAGGCTCGCCGTTTTCTTCCTATGACGTGGGAAGATGGGTTTCAAAGGATACAGGGCGATGAGTGCATTATGGGAAGGATTGGAGAGTTATAAGCTCAGCTTTCGCCGCGGGCGATAGAGGACACACTTTTGCCACCGAGCGTTCCTGTGATTACACTGGGGACCACAGGCAGCAGTCACCTTCCATTAGGGGTGTGAGAAAAGGCTCCTTCCTATTCCAGTGACAGCGTAAGGTGTTGAGTGAATGAGCAGCAGCCTCATCACGAGGGATTAAAAATAGAGAGGAACGGCTGACATCATCTGTAGCAAGTGTTTAAGGAGCAGAAAAAAATGCCAGAGAGTTGTATAAGCAGAAGACCTCTCTGAAGGGTCATGGCCCAGCTCACTCAGCAGTGGGTGCTGGGTCTCCAACTCTGGCCTGCCTCCAAATCATTCATTACTAGAGTTCACCAAAATTCCTGATGTGTTTAGGTTTATGATGACTCCTGAGGGGTGTGTGTGTGTGTGTGTGTGTGTGTGTGTGTGTATAAACCTGTGCATGTGCCTGTGGAAGCCAGAGGTCGGCATTGATTATCTTCCTAAATAGTTCTTCACCTTTTTTTTTTTTTTTAAAGATAGGGTCCCTTATTGAACCTGGAGCCCACCAATTGGGCTAGACGGGCCGGCCAGCAAGTCCTAGGATCTGCCTGTCCTCCGTCTTCCAGGGCTGACTTGAACTGCCGTGCCTGGCTCTTTCATGGATGCTGGGGATATAATTCCAGTCCTCATGCTTCTGCTGTAATCAGTTGACCCACTGAGCAATCGCAGCAGCCTCGAGGCTGAGGTTTTGTCCTCTGATGATGCCTCTGTTGCTGTGGGTGGCATTTCGAGGGCTACGCTTTTAGAACAGTTGGACAGGTGTAAAGTTGAGGATGGTTCTTGAGGCAGAATTTTATTTATTTATTTTTGTATTTTTGAGATGGGAGGTCTCATATGGCTCAGACTGGCCTTTCTATGTAGCTCAGGCTGGCTTTGAACACCTGGTTCTCCTTGCCTTTGCCTCCAGAATACTAGGAGTACAGATGTTGCCCCAACTCAGGATTTATCAAAACCTAAATCTGTAGGCTAGGTGTGGTAGCACACACCCTTAATCTCAGCATTTGGGAGGCAGAGGTGGGGGGGGGGCAAGGGCGAGATCTCTAAGTTCAAGGCCAGCCAGGGCTACACAGTGAGACCCTGACTCAAAAAATGATTATTTCCTCAGTGTCTTTTACAGTAAAATTTGAAGAAGATAGAAATTCAATGTCTCATTTGGGGTGGTGTGTTGACGTTTTGTATGGAGGATTTGCTATTTGATGTGCAATAAACTTTAAACATGATTATGAATATAGGTAAATGGCTGGGTATGGTGGCATACACCTGTAATCCTGGCACTTGGGAGGTAGAGTCACTATTTGTAGAACTTCTTTTTTATGAACTTATTATCCCTTTAAAGCAGCAGCGTGGCCATAGTAATTGCCAGTATCTGTAGAGGACTGGAGGACCCAGGGAACTGAACCAGGCACTGTGGTGACCCGTGTCCCAGGCATGAGAAGACGAATGTGCAGTCACCTTGTTGTTCTCAGTCACATGGGTTGTGGGAGTGAGACCTGTACCTGAGCCCACGTTTCAGGTCCTCCACAGTGTGAGAGTCTGTGGAGACTTGGTGAAAAACCCCCTTTGAAATAGGGAGGCGGTATCAGTTTTGGAGTTAAATAAACACCTGAAATTAACTTGTCTGTTCTGAGGGCAAAGACTACTCTAGCCAGGTGTGGTGGCACACACCTGTGAGCCAGTTAGGAGACAGAGGCAGGTGCCAGCCCAACCTAATGGTGAGTTCCAGAAAGTGAGAGAAGAGCCCCGAGCAGAGATCCTAGGTGGGGTTGTTATCAAACTTCCACAGGCATGTATAGCGCATGTGCACACACACATACATGTACCACTTACCAGGGTAGGGGCATGGGGATTAGAAGAGCTAGTAAAGAATATGAAGACACAAGTAAAAATAATAAAACAGATAACATAGGATATAGTTCTGGGAAGGAGTTCCAGTGAAACTGAAAAATCTCCATGTTTAATTTTCTATACACTTTTATATCCTAATGCCACAGGGGGAAGAAGACAAAAGACTGCTTTGATGTGGTACAAAGGACAGCTAGAACAGTTATTTGCTACAATACTTTGAGCCATCAAGCAATTAAGCCATGAGGAAAACTTTCAGTTGTTTAGGCAGTGAACCCACCCTAGACCAAGTATCCTGAGGGCACGCAGCCACTCCCAAGGTCAAACCTCCTACTGCAAAAGAAGGAGCAGAAGTAGGCTTGAATATCCTGACCATTGGTCAGGGTGGAGTGGATCTACCTGTATAGGCCATCATAATGTCAAAAAGACCACAGAACCACTCCCTAGTTCAGGATGTATAGCCACACTATCAGCAACAACTTTGAACACACTAAAACTCTCTGACCTTCAGACAATGTGGAAATAGGCTCACATTTTTGGGCCTCCACACTTGCCATAGAGTACTGGAGAGCAGATCACTTCCCAAGTGGACTGTTTGGTCAGTCCGTCTTTTACAGTGGCTCTATTCAAAAATACAAAACCGAAGAGATACATTTTGTTTGCTTAGATGTGAGCTTTCAATCTTGTCCGCGCTGTCACTGCCGTCTCTGGAGGTTGCGGCCTTATTCCTTTTTCAGGATTAAACCATACTCTCATAACCTCTGTGAGCACATTCATAGGTTAGAGGTAATTAAGAAAGAGAAAAATCCAGGGCTGGGATGTAGTTCCGTTGGTAGATTACTTACCTTTTGTGCACAGAGTCCTGAGTTCATCCGCAGCACTGAACAAACTAGGTAGTGCCTCTCTGTATTCCCAGCACTCTGGAGGTGGAGGCAGGAGAAGCAGAAGTTCAAGATTTTCTTCGGCTGTGTATGTAGTTTGAGGTCAGCTTGGCCTACACGAGACCCTGTATTTGTGGGAAATCAATGCATGAGCCCAGGAAGAAACGGAGAGCTCCTACATGTGGGGGTCAGCTTGACAGACGCTAGGAATGGCTGTAAAATGTCACTGAATGACCTCTGTGGCTGTTTCATGGTTTAGGTGTAATTAAGAAGCAGGAATCTCTCTCTGAGACTGGAGATGTAGATCTGTTGGTAGAAGAGGTGGGTCTGGAATGGTTAGGGTTGTACACTTGGCTATGCAGGAAATGAGATTTAAGATTACTTGAACATTTAAGTGTTGCCAAGGGTAAAAGTAAACAGCCCTTCAGCTTCTCACCGACCACAAATTTTGCAAATGCCCAGAGTCAGTGTTCCTTCCATGGTTTGGGAAGGAGCTTGTTGGCTATTTAAGGTACTTCTTAACTATCTGCTGTTGCTATAGAAAAGAAAAAACAACTTGCAAGCTTTTGGGGAGGTGAGGGATTAAAAATTTGTTTGGGCTATAGAGATGGTTTGGTGGTTAACAGCACATACTGCTGTTGTTGAGGACAGAAGAGCCCCCCCCCCCTCACACTGGCTGTAGTCCCAGGTTCAGGGGATAGGATGCCCTCTTCTGGTGTCCATGGGCACCAGCATGAAAGTGATGCACATACTCACACACATTCATGTAATTAAAAATCAAATAGATTTTAAAAACCTTGTCCAGATCACTAACATTTTTTTGAGTCTGATAGGTTTAGCATTGGTGTCCCTACAGGACTGCCCATGGGAGATAAAAACAAAAAAAGATCGAGTAATCTTCTTTAGAAGATTTGTTAACTTGAGTGGCTGGAGAAATGGCTCAGTCCACAAAGTGCTTGCCACTTAAGAATGGGGACCTATCTTTGGATCCCCAACACCCAGATCCAGTGGCATGTGTCTGTCACCCTAGCACTGGGGAGACAGAGGAGGATCACTGGGGTTCACTGGCTGAGTAGGTGAGCTCCTAGCTGAGTGAGAAACCCTGTCTCAAAAAATAAGGTGGAGACTTGCTGCTCTTGCAGAGGACCTGGGTTTGGTTTCCAGCATCTGCATAGAGGCTTCAACATCTGTAACTCCCATTCCAAGGGATCCAATACCACATCTGGCCTTCTCTGGCACGAGCCACGCATGTGGTCCACATACATACATGCAGACAAAACACTCATACACATAAAATAAAGACAAATAAGTCTAAAAAATAATGTGGAGAGATATTGAGGAAGATGCCTTACACTGAGCCCTGCTCTGTTCACACAGAGACATATGCCCATGCCCACATAAACAGTACCTATCCCCCTCACCTCCCCCCATCTTGGTAACTGCAGTTATCAGAGTTTGTAGCTTTGTTCTTTATTGTGATCTTTTCTCAGAATCCATCTCTTTACTTCACTCTGAGCTATCTCAGGGACTCATCTTTAAAGGGTTCATGCAGTCATTGGCAAAGCTTCAGTCCCACCCATCAGTAAACATTTACGGAGCCCCGACTGCTTCCTAGAGATGGTGGATATGGAATGGTTGAGGTTTTGGCCTGTACTCAGGCCTCTACCCTCCTCTGGCATTGCTTAGAGCTTGCTCTCAGGGATGAAAATGTTGACACTGTTAATAGTTCTATGCCACTGTCCTTAGAAAGAAGATATTGCCCCCGTGTGGATAAAAAGTAACCAAACTATTTCATAGCACACATTTCCATGAAGTCTTTAAGAATAAGGACTAGTTGGTTAGTTTTAGAAGACTTAACCAGTTGGTTATGTATGTGCGTGGGAGAGTGAGGTCAGATTTTTTTTCTCTCCCTATAGAAGGCCTTGGCTGTTTTATAATTCTCTGAGGAGATACCTCTTGGATATCAGAACACCCCCCCCCCCGTGTGTGTGTGTGTGTGTGTGTGTGTGTGTGTGTGTGTTTACAGACATGTTTTCATTTTCCCACCTGATTTGCTTTGGGGGTGTGTGTTTCAGGGTCGCATGTATCCCAAATTCCCGAGGATAGCCATAGACTTCTGATCCTCCTGCCTCTGCCTCCAGAGTGCTGGATTTACAGGCACGCACCACCAGTCCCATTTCATGTGGTTCTGGGGATCCAGTGTAAGGTTTCTCACATGCCCTTTACAGCTCCTTCTTAAAAGTTTTGTTTTTACGAGGGGAAAAATTCAGCCAAATCAGAAGCACCCAGTATTACTAGATACTTTTCTCAGGAGAACTTGTTTCTTTCATTTTAAAATTATGCACGTGTATATATGTCTTTGTGTGAGCTTGTGCATGTGAGTGTAGTACCCAGGGAGGCCAGAAGAGGGAGTCAGATCGCCCTGAGCTGGAGTTACAGGTGGTTGTGAGCTGCCTGCGCTGTGATAGTAACTGAATTCAGATTCTCTAGAAGAGCAGCAGTCTCTCGCTCTCTTAGTTACTGAGTCATCTCTCCAGGCTCTAAAGACATTTTTTAATGCCGCAAGGTGAAACAGCTGCAAGGAATATGTTGTGTTTGTAGGAGCAGGCTTGGAATTGGATTGTCTCTGTCTCCCTTTGCCAACTCCTCTGACTTTGTGACAGAGCCATTTTGAGCTTGTTTCTGTGTGTGCTTAGAACCATGTGTGGTAAGATACTGTTGTGGTCTAGGCAGTGTTGGAGTTGGTAAATGCTTTAGTGCCTGCTGAGACTTGGTGTATAGGTACCCCTTCCTTACCAAGAGTACCTTTGTTTCTGCCAAACGCAGGCACCGTCCACCTTTCTCTGAGACAGAGTCTTCCATTGACTGGAACTTTTCCTGATAGGCTAGGCTGGCTGTCTAGCAAGCCCCAGGGATCTGCCTGCCCCCCCCCCCCCATCTTTCCTCTCCCATCATCGCCGGGGTTACAGGCACCCACCATCACTCCTGGCATGACAGGTGGGTCCTCACAACTGCAAGGAATGCTCTTTCTCCCTGAGTTGTCCCCTGTGTTCGAATGTCTTCAAGGAGAGCTTCTCCCTCTTATGCTGCTGAGTTCCAGACGGTAGAAACAGGTCAGACAAGCTCTTTGACAGCCTCTCCGAGCAGTGACTCATGGAGGAACTGAAAACTGGGTTTGTCCTTTTCTCTTCAGGAGTGATTCTTCCCAGAGAGTGGATTTCAGAGGAGGGTCCGTTAGCCATGTGAGTGCTGCAGTCGGCAGCTCTGCTTCCTGCCTGAGCACAGAGATCACAATTTGCCTTTGGAAGAGAGAGAGAGAACCAAGAATTTGTGTTAAATGTTATCTTTTAGAAACATAAAAAAAAATATACAGATACTGGTCTGGGGATGTAGCCAAGTTAGCATTCATAAAGCCCTGGGCTCCATCCTTTGCCTTGCATAAGAACACAGCTAGTGGTGTGTGCCTATAGTTCTAGCTCTCACAGTGTGGGGAGTAGGTGGCTCAGAAGTTCAGTCACTTTTTAATATGTGCAGAGTTGGAGGCCAGCCCGGGCTGTGTGAAATCCTGTCCCATAAAGAAATACTGGTACATTTATATACATCCAACACAACCCAACACACATCACACACATACAAACAAAATAAAGCCAAATAGAGACACATTGGTTTCAGAGGCCTGTGGGTGTCCCCTTGATACCTATAATCCTGAGGGGACATCTCTGGCTGTCTAGTTAAGGTAGAGAGTAGACTATAGCTGTCAGGCTAACTGTGCAGAAATGTGTTATTATCTCTATAGAATTAACAGGAGTCTATTTGTTATTTCTTGTAATCTTTACCAAATATGGACTTTGGTGAATTTTCAGTTTGATTGTAGCCACTGATTCTGAAGTCCAGCCCCTTCAGAAGCAACCAAATCCAGGGATGATTCAGTGGACTATGATACGACTCCATGTAAAGCCACCGAAGTAGAAAAGCATAGCTTCTAAAGATAGTAGAACCTGAGACCTGGAAGATGGACGAGGTCCTGAGTTCAAATCTCCAGCACCTTCTTAAAGAGCTAGGAATGGCCACACATATGCCCATAAATAACCCCAGTGCTTTGAGGGACAGACAAAGGCTTGCTGGGCCTTGCTGGCTGCCAGCCTACCTCTAAGTTCAGTGAGAGACCCTGTTTGAAGAGATAAAGGCAGGGGATGAGAGAGCAGGACACCTGATGTCCTCCTGGCCTTCTTGTGTGTACATGGGCTCATGTACTCCCACCCACAAGTACATACACTCCGCTCCCACTGCAGACATATACCACGTACACTCACACACAGAACGATTGAATATAGCATGTGCACTCACACACAGAATGGTCGAACCTTATCTGAACTCTGGCTATATGAGAAACCCTTGCTGAAGGAGTTTATTTCCTTGACCCCCATATTTTGTCTGTTTTCTAGAGAAAACAATTTGCGAAGTATTCGTTTCAACTGTCTGGATCCCCCGTGGTGCTCCGGACTCCCCCTGAGAGTTAGTTACCTTGGTAAACTTGGAGCGGGGCATGTGGGCATCACAGGCTGAGAGGATTGGGTGTCAAGGTTATGGGGCCAACGCAGTGCGGCACTCAGCATTTATAATTCTTGTTTCTTTTATGTACATGGCTCTTTGAACACACTCAGACTCTAACCACATCACAGGAGCAAAAACAACCAGGCGATGCCCTCAGAAGAACGACTTAATGTGAATAACAGCATTAAAGTTAGCGCTAGAGAAGCCATGTGACCATGTGACTTTTATCTGTACTTTCTCTCTGGCTGTCACCTTGAGACTCCATCCCTGTGGGAGAAATCAGGGAAACAGGAAGCTCAACGGGGTTTTGAATCTCTAAGGACCTAGAATTTTTTTCTTTTATTCTAAAAACACAGCAAGCATTTTGAATGCCCACAGCCTCCTAAAAAAAATGAGAACAAGAGACATTGCAGGACCTGGAAACCAAGCAAGCTATCCTCAGGGTTTGCCCCCCGTGCAACTGGTTTAGTGGTATCTGGTAGGCAGTCTGTTCAGTGATTTCTGCTGGCTATCAAGTGTTCAGTGCTTCCAAGCATGGCAGCTGGGGACAGCAGGCTAGCCTTGGGGAAGGCAGAGCCGGGCATACTGCCTCTCTTCTCCAATAGGGCAGCTTAGCCTAGAGACCGTGTCGGGCTGGGATCTGACTCCACATGTAGTGTTTGCCTGGCCTGCAGATCGCCCTGGGTTCAGTCTCCGCTACTGTATGTACTGGGTGTTGAGGTGGCTATCTGTAATTATGGTGCTCTGGAGGTGGAGGCAGAAGGATTGAGAGTTCCAAGTCATCTACAGCTACTTCGTGAGTTTGAGGACAGCCTGGGCTACATGAAACTGTCTATTTTGCATTTTCTATACTATTTTGTCTGGAAGTCTCTATATCTCCTTCCTGCTGTCTTCTTTCCCACTGTGTGGGTTTGACAGCCGTCACGAGACTGGCAGATGTATTGGTGTCATGTAGGACTCCTGGCATGTGTATTTCTACAACCTAAAGTTGTCACCACCCCAACTTCGGTGTGCCATAGTTAGCCACCTTGCAGGGCCTCTTGGCTCTACCAAACACGACTACCGAAAGAGCAGCTGCCCGTCAGCCTCCCCCGGAGCCGTTGGTTCAGGCTGTTGTCAGTTTGGTGTTGGAAGAGATCCATAAGCAGCAGACGTGGCTGCCACTGACATTTATAATGTGAAAGTCACATCCTAGATGGCTTTACGTTTCTTATCATCCTTTATATAGCCTTCGGTAGATATAGCACACGGCCTTTCCATACATGGATGGCCTCCCTTGAAGGTGGTGGAGTGACTCACCCTCTTCCTCCACCATGTTGTCATTGTGCCTCTGCTGACATGGGGAAGCCATCATCCATGTAAGAGATGCCCGTGGTGCACCAGCCCATGCAGAAGATAGTTACTTGGACAGTTTTGGAGGCATTAGCCCGCGGTTGGTTGGCCTTGTGAGTTTGGCCTGTGGTGAGGTAGCATACTGTGGTAGCACATTATAGGGGAAGCCTGCTTACCTCATGGCCACGATGCCAAAGGGTGACAGGAGAAATGGTGGCATACCTTACATGGTGTACCTTGAGTCTTCTTTGAGGGCAATTCCTGAGCAACCTGAAGACTTCCAGCTAGACCCCATCTTGTGTATGGTGTGTGCATGTGTGTGTGCGTGCGCGTGCATGTTTGTGTGTGTATGGTGTGTGTGTGTGCATGCATGAGTGTGCCTGTGTGTGTATGGTGTGTATGGTGTGTGTGTGTGTGTGTGTGTGTGTGTATATGGTGTGATGTCGGAGTGTCATATATCAATCAGTTGATTTCATTGGTTAATTAAATAAAGAAACTTTATTTCTTGCTTTATTATTGCTTGCCCTGATAGGTTAAAACATAGGTCGGAGGAGTAAACAGGAGGAAGAGGAAGTGAGGTAAGACTCCTCAGACAGACGTGAGATAGCTCTGCTCTCAGGGACACACGTGATGAAGCTCCGACTCAGGATGGACGTAGGCTAGAATCTTCCCGGTAAGCGCACCTTGGGGTGCTTACACACATTATTAGAAATGGGCTAGTCCAGGTGCGAGAGTTAGCCGAGAAGAGGCTAGATATAATGGGCAAGCAGTGTTTAAAAGAATATAGTTTGTGTGTTGTTATTTCGGTCATGAGCTAGCAGGCGGCCGGGGTGCTGGGGATGCAGCCCCGCCGCTCCTATTTCAACAATGGTGTGTGCATGTGTGTGTATGTATGTGTGTGTATATGTATGGTATGTGCACGTGTGCGTATGGTGTGTGTGTATGGTATGTGCATGTGTATGATGTGTGTGCATATGTGTATGGTGTGTGCATGTGTGTGTATGGTGTGTATGTTGTATATGGTGTGTGTGTCTTTACACCTGATTGTGGGGTCAGAGGTTAACTTTAGGTATCATTCTTCGGGCAGCGTCCATCTCATGCTTTGAGACAAAGTGTCCTAGTTTTCCTTAACTGTTAACTTGACACAGCCTAGAGTTCCATGAGTGGAAACCTTCAGCTGACACATTGCCAAGATCAAATGTCTCGATGGCTAGTTGATCTAGGAAGGCCCATCCCCCTGCGGGCGGCCCCCCTGAGCGGTGTCCCCAGACTGTGTTTGAAAAGCTAACTGTCCAACAAGGCCGAGTGGTTACATTTGATTCACTGAGGTAAGAAACGATAAAAACTTGGAAAGAGAGTGGAGTCTGCGAAATTGATGGCCAGTGACCGTGCCGGCTATCAGAGCCCAGAGTGGCCTTGCTGTCTGTGGGAAAGAACTGGCCCTGTGCCATAGACTGCATTTGTGTTTAGGGGGGGAAGCAATCCAGGTATTTGTGAGTTGGGAGTGACTCCTCTGGGTCTTTAAAAAGTAAATAGCACTAAGCGGAGGGGGCCGTGGCTGCGCTGTGCAGGGTCAGCTGGGAGGGGCCCACAGTGAGCGTCAGTGGCCGTGACTAGACTAGATAGAGAAAGCTGACGGCAGTAGTATCCATATGCATGCCTTTTCTCGTCCCACAAACGTGAACAGAACACAAAGCAAAAGCCTTTCTTTGCTCTTAATTCAGAGAGACCTGAGAGCCAGAATGAAAGAAGCAAGATTAGGGGAGACTCGGGGGTGCAACAGTTTTAGGGCGATTCTGAACAAAGCCAGTGGTCATATGCACCTTTGCAAGAGAAAATGTCTTTTAGATCCAAGTGCTCAGTCACTGCTGCTCTCAGTAACTGTCATTCAGGTACCCATGGGTACCACAGAATCTTTGGTTCAGATGTTCATCTTAATGGGGTTTTGACTGAGTGGAGGCACAAAAGCCGTGTGTGTTCAGTGGATGCCGCAACCATTCTGCAGACTTTAATGTGGATCTCTTCCTGGACTAGTGAGCACGTGATAGACTGTGTTTGGGGAATGCTGCTCAGAGGCAGGAGGCCACTTCCCTCTGCCATGTGATTATAATGGGAAGCGGTGACACTCACAGGCCTGTCCTTCGTTTGGCCTTAGGTCTCATGTGCCCTGGGATGGGTATGAAAGCAGCCCGATGTGTTTGCAGATGACAGCATCATATTGCAGTGTCCAAAAGTTGGACACCAGGCTGGGAAGATACCTAGTTACAAAGTACCCACCTTCCTTGCAAGCTTGAGGACCTGTTACAGCTCCAGACACCATGGGCTACAGGGGAAGAAGCTAGATGGGGGCTGGAGAGATGGCTCAGCCGTTGGGAGGTTAAGACTGCGTACTGTTCTAGTAGAGGCTCTGAGTTTGGCTCCCAGCACTCACATCTGGCAATTCACAACTACCCATAACTTCCGGTCCAGGGGACCTGACACCCTCTTTTGGCCTCTGTTGAGAACTGCACTCAAGTGTATAAATACATGGATATATGTATTAAACATAAAAGTACGCATGAGTGCATATTAAAATACACGCATTATAAATAAATATACATGTTAAAAATAAAATAAATCATTATAAAAACCTGAAGGTTCTTTTAAAGATCTCAGTGCTAAGGAACCTGAGGCAGGCAGATCCCTGGGGCTCACTAACAGACAGTCTAGCCCACATTACAGATTCTGGGCTAAGGAGACAACCCTGTTGTATGTTTAGATGGGGGTTTGCAGTAACTGCAGAGTTTAAAGGCAAAGGTGCAGAATTGGGGTTTTTCCCCTTCTGTGTTTCTGGGTGAGCAGTCGAAGCATATTTTAGTTATCGTATGTATGTGAACACTTGATCAACTAGGTCTGCGTGTGGAGGTCAGAGGACACCCTGCAGGAGTTAGGGCTCTCCTTTTGCCATGGTGGATCCCAGGGCTCAAACTCCTGTTGTCAGACTTGGTAGCAAGCATTGTTATTCACCGAGCCATCTTGCCAGCCCTGAAGGATTTTAATGTTATCATCAAAATTTAAAACAGGATGTAAGAACCCTGGGTATAATGTTTAACAAATGATATTGTAGTTCATAGAAGACAGTTTACTTAATTTTAAACGTTAAACCCCGGTCATCTTCTCGAACTGTTTTTATTTATTTATTTATTTATTTATTTATTAAAGATTTCTGTCTCTTCCCCACCGCCGCCTCCCCTTTCCCTCCCCCTCCCCCAATCAAGTCTCCCTCCCTCGTCAGCCCAAAGAGCAATCAGGGTTCCCTGCCCTGTGGGAAGTCCAAGGACCACCCACCTCCATCCAGGTCTAGTAAGGTGAGCATCCACGAAACTGCCTAGGCTCCCACGAAACCAATAGGTACAGTAGGATCAAAAACCCATTGCCATTGTTCTTGAGGTCTCAGTAGTCCTCATTGTCCACTATGTTCAGCGAGACCGGTTTTAACCCGCGGTCCTGAGTTCCTTGCTTGTGCTCTCTCTCCTTCTGCTTCTGATTTGGACCTTGAGATTTCAGTCCGGTGCTCCATTGTGGGTCTCTGTCTCTGTCTCCTTTCATCGCCTGATGAAGGTTAATATTCAGGAGGAAGCTTCTCGAACTGTTTAAGAACAAAGGATGGCTTACGAGTGTGACTCTCCTTATCTTTTGAGACAAAGTCCAACTTCCTAGGCCACAGTGGCCTTGAACTCCCTATGTAGGCAGGTAAAGATGGTTTTCTGTGGTACAGAGGCTGCAGACCAGGACTTTGTACACATTAGACAAGCACCTTACCAACCGAGCCATAGCCCTAGCTCCAAGCCTATAATTTTTATTTGAAAAATTACCACCTCAACTGTCTGAGTCTTTAATCGCTGCAGTCAACACAGCAAAAACACAGAACTGTGTTATCAGAGTAATAACAAAAGCCAAGAAGTGTTTGGATGCTTTGAAGTTTGAATAATAAGAGGAGCTGAGGAGAGGTAGCTATGGAGAGGTTCTGCACTGGGAATGAAGGGAGTGAGGTAACCCTGGAGAGAAAAGGGGAGGGCTTGAGATCTGTGTGCTCCCTGCAGTGAAACCTGTCACTTCCATTTACATCTGGCTGGTAATTTATATTTTTGTTGGAAGACATTTTCAGAGAAACAGTTATCCTCCCCCAGTGCTGTGTTCCCAGAATTTATTTTCCTGAGCTGTAGTTTGAGCAGGGTCATTTTATCATCGCAAAACTCACATTCTTCCTCAGGGACATATAGGCCATCAGTTGTGGTCATGTTAAGAATGGTGAGCTGGTGAGGAGTCGGGGGGGGGGGAATTGGCAGAGCATGGGCTTGCAGCATCTTCAGTGGGGTGGACTGCTGGGAGTCACAGCTTGTCCATCACTACCGGAGACAGAAAAGCTTCTTTTGATTACTGGTACCCTGTAACTCACCTTATAGCCTTGGGTAAGTCCCTTTGCTTCTCTGGGCTTTCATCTTTTCATCTATAAGACAGGAGTAACAGTTACCTCTCCATAGAGATTGCTGTGACAATTTGCTATGTGTAGAAAATCCTGGAACTATCTCTGAGAAAAGATGTTGATTTCTCTGTATTTGGGTTAAAAATACCATGACAAGAGCAGCTTAGTAAGAGTTCATTTTGGCTCCGGTTTGAAGATATGGCCCCAAGGTGGTGGGGAAGATGCAGCAGCAGGAGCTTGTGTCCCTACTGGGGAAACAGAGGGAATGCTGGGTTCACTGTCTTCTGTTGAATCCAGGTTCCCAGCCCAGGGAATGGCACCGCCCATAGTGGGTAAATCTTCCCACCTCAATTAGCCTAACCATATAGTTCCTCACAGGCATGCTCAAAGGCCTGCTTTCTCATGAGTCTAGATCTCATCACACTGATAACTAACATTCATACTGATAACCACAGACATTTCCCAACATTTTACCTCTTGTTATTAAGATTTCTGGCCACAACAATTGGCCACTATCTTTCACAGATAAAACTGGTGTTTCCTTACACTGGCATGTGGCATCTAGACAGATTGAATGTGGACAAGGGGTGTTCTTACTCTTGCCAAAGTACTACAGTTCAATCTGGTATCCCCTTGGATTTATGCAGATCCCGTTAGCCAAAGGGACTAGACTCTTAACAAGATTCACCACCCATTTCTTATGCCTGCTGTGTGGGGTCCAGGTTGTTTATGCTTCTGACTGACTGGCCACAAATCCAGAGAGCTCCCAAGAACACGTATGTATATGCATGTTGAAGTACATGTGGACTTAGGCGCACTGTGATACAGTTCTGGAGGTCAGAAAACATTCTTGGGTGCCAGACTTTACCTTTCAAGCATCTTTGAGACAGGTTCTCCTATTCTCCACTCTGTGACAGGCTAGCTAGCCTACAGGCTTCTGGGGAGTCCCCTCACTCTGCTCTCATCTGAGGGTAATAAGAGTTGCTATTGTATCTAATTTCACGTGGACTCTAGACACTTGAATGATCTTTAAGGTAAACATTTTATCCTTTGAGACATCTCCCCCGATTTATTACTATTAATTTAGTTATAAAGAATGTATGTCAAATTAAATACCGTTTAAGTAAAGAGACACACAATAAGGTCTTGGAGGACCTCATACTCGGTTCCTCCACTCTTCCTGTCTGGACGTAGGGTGTGTCACCTTCCTGTGTCCTACACACGTGCTCTCCCACCGGATGCTCCACTGAACACAACGTGCAGAGCCTTTCCTGGGGCATCTTTTTAGCTGGATGATTGAGTATCAGACTGTGGCAGCTTCCAGCTTCCTCTCCCCATTGTTGGGCTGGCTCATCGTCCTGCTCTCATTGTCACTTGGTTGGCATTTCTGGTGGCCAGCTCCTGCTTGAGTCATCTCATTTTTTTAGTATACATAGATTCGTGATCCAAGGGGCTCATGAATCACAAGCACTCCTTTCACTCAGGAAAGTCTAAGGACTGGAGGCTTCACTCCAGGAAGCAGAGACAAAGTCCAGGTATATGCTTTAGAACATGGGAGGCATGTTCTACGCATGGGTGGAAGGCAGGATGGAGGCCTTGCTCTTTCTGGTCCTGGTGCTGTTGCTCTAACTCAGGGTCCAGTAGCATATGTGACTGGCCTGAGCCATTCTAGCTTCGCTTTAGAGCACTGGTTCTGAACCTTCCTAGTGCTGCTACCCTTTAAAACAGTTCCTCATATCGCGTTGACAGCCTAACCATAAGTTATTTTCATTGATACTTCATAACTAATTTGCTACTGTTATAAATCGTAATGCAAATACCTGATGTGCAGATGGTCTTATGTGACCCCTGTGAAAGGGCCTGTAACCCCCAGAGGGGTCATAACCCAAGGTTGAGAACCACGGCTTTAGAGTAACTTAATTTAGTTGCCTGATAAGTAAGCTGACCGTGGGGGTTTTTATAGCCACTTTCTATCAAATGAGTCACAGAGAGCCTCCGAGCTTGCTTCTTTCACAGATGTGGTTTAGTAACTTTCTTGGATGCTCTTTGTACATAGAGGAAGCTGCTGGCTGAAGGTCCTCTTCTTAGGATAGTCTCAGAAACCTGGAGGAACATTGAGTATTCCTTTGGGATGAGCAGGTGTATGGAAGAAGCTCCTTCATCAGCCAGGATCACTCTCGTTTACAGGACCCGGTTTTATCATTTGCATTGCCCTGGTTTGCGTGGCAGAAATGGTACAACTGGAGACAAAGCTGCACAATGACTTATGCTAACCTCCTTCCCATGGCAAGAGTTACATGCCAGGAGACTGCCTGCAGAGAGACTCTAGTAAAAGTACCTCTCCAGAATAGAGCCCCCCCCCCCCCCATCGCCCTGCACTGCAGGCTGTGCTTTAAACAATGGCCAGCCCACTGCCCTCCTGCCGTGCACTTGGTAAACTGTTCTTCCTCTTCTGTTCCAAGAGTGAATTCTTTCACCACCCCGCTGAGAGTATGTGCATGTGTGTGCGTGTGCACATGGAAGCCAGAGGACTGTAGACGGAAGGCTTTTCTTGTGTTCATACAGGTGCATTTGTGTTAGTGTGTGCACGTGTGTCCGTGTGCACTTGGAAGCCAGAGGACTGTAGATGGAAGGCCTTTCTCCATCTCAGCCCGACTCACTGGACCGGTTTCTCTCCACCCACCAGGTCCCCGGCTGCTAGTTCCCACAGCCACTTATGAAATAGTCGCTCTGAAACTTAATATTACTTACACTCATTTGGTCAATGGCTTAGGCCTCTTACTGACTAGCTTTAACTATTAATCAACCCATTTCTAGTAGTTTATATTTTACCACGAGGCTCGTGGCTTGCTGGTAATGCTTGGATCTCTTTCTTCTTTGGCAGCTACGTGGCATCTCCTTCACCCCACCTATTCTTTCTCTCTCTCTAGATTTCCCATGTAGCTTTACTCTGCTAAACCATTGGCCAAAATAGCTTTAGTCATCAACCAATACAGTATACAGAAGACCATCCCACATCAGAGGAGAGTTTTGGCTGTCATTCTTAAAGCCTCTGTCTACCTTAATTTTGGGGACAAGTTCTCTCATAGGCCTTCAGCTTACCTCCCCAGCATGCTCAGCTGGTTTTTCTTTTCTTTTTTTCTTTTTTGAAATAGTATTCCTCAGAGATTCATGCCTGTGTAATTAATGTTCTTATCCATGAACCATCTTCCCATCTGCTGGTATGGTGTCCCTAGTGCTCATCCATGTTATTCAGGCTGAATAATCTTGAACAAAAGCCTACCTTGGTTTTTGTCCGTCTCTTCATTTGTGGATGGAGCCCAGCCACTGCCACCTTTTGGCTTTAGTCACATTTGGCTTTAGTCCCTAGTGCTGCTGTGGATGTTGGTATGCAAGTTTTTGTTTGTTTGTTTGTTTAGGGACAGGGTCTCTCTTTAAAGCCTTGGCTGGCCTGAAACTCTGTGTAGATTAGACTGACCTTCAGCTTACAGAGATGCCCCTGTCTCTGCCTCCCAAGGGCTGGGGTGACAGTCAATGGGCCACTAGGCCCAGATGTTTGCAACTATCTTTTTAAGTCTCTGTTATTTGGGAATATAGACCCAGAAGTGGAATTGCTGGGCTTCATAGTTTAAAATTAATTTTTTTACATTTATTTATATTTTCTTATTTATTTATTATGTATTGTTTTCTGTGTTTTGTGGGTAGAGATGGACCTGCCATAGTGCACACAAGGAAGTCAGAGGGTAACCTGCAGAACTTAGTTCTATCCTTTTATCATGTGGGTCTCAAGTTACCAGACTTTGTACCAAGTGCCTTAGCTGCTTAACCATCGTGCCAACAACCCTCAGTATTTTTTTTACAAAAGAAAATAAATAATAAATCCAGGTTACTTAAACATTTAAAATTTTATTTGTGCATGTGTTTGAGTGTGTGTCTGTGTGTGTGTACATATGTATAGGTCCCATGGAGGCCAGAATAAGGAGTTGGGTCCCCTGGAACTGGAGCTGCCTGATGTGGGTGCTCTTGGGTCCTCTGCAAGATCAACTTGTTCTCTGAGTCACTGAGCCATCTCTCCTGCTCCCAAATTACTCTGTAGCAGTGGGGAGTTCTCAGTATGAGTTGCTGAAACAGAGCACTGTGTTTATCTGGTAGGGGACTGCCCCTTGCATGGCATGCCAAGCAAGTAGATAAAGGCAGTGTCTTAATGTTCTATCGCTGGGAGGAGACACCATGACCAAGGCAACTCATAAAAGAAAGTATTTAATTGGAGGTTTGCTTACAGTTTCAGAGGGCGAGTCCTTTATCATCATGGCGGGGAGCATGGCACCAAGCAGGCAGGCATGGAGCTAGAGCAGTAGCTGAGAGTTGTATACCCTGATCCACAGGCAGCAGGCAGCGAGAGAGCCACTGAGCCCGGGCTTCTGAAACCTCTGAGCCCCCACACAGCAACACACCTATTCCAGCAAGGCCACACCACACCTCCTAATCCTTCAAAAGAGTCCACCAACTGGGGACTAAGCATACAAATACATGAGCATGTGGGGGGCGTTCCCATTTATAGCGCCACATGCAGCTTGTTGGATACATTTCCAGTGGTCTCTGCTGGTCACTATCCGATACTTTTCCTCATTCATTTATGTATCCAGCGAGCTGCCTGGGAGGGTATGATGGTGTTTAAAAGCTGAAACCCAAGTTCCTCCAATTATCAGCAGAAGAAAATGCTTTACCATCTGTGCCTCAGTTTCCCCATGTCTACAATGAAGTTTAAATACAGCTTTACTTTAAGCATGGAAGTCATTCAGCACAGTGGCTGGTACACACACAGTACTTGCTGTGGCTGCTGTTTGTTTATGTGGGGGCGGGGGTATGTAGGGGTGGAGATAGATAGGGGTGTGGGGGTGTGTAGGGGTGGATGTGGGGGTAGCGTAGGGGTGCAGGTGGGGGTTGCGTGTGGCAAGGTGTGAGTGCTGAACCTGGAAAGCAGTGACTTTTAGCAGTTGGTTCTCTCCTTCTAACATGTGGTCCTGGGAATTGAACTCAGGTTATCAGGCAAGTCATCTCACTGGCCCTGCGAGCAGTTGGTGTGCGGTACTTAAATAGGAATAATAGAAACTTTGTTGAGATCACAGGCTATATCTACACTCTTATATCTTATTACTGAGGACTACAAAGTGGTACCACTTTTCTGAAATAAATACGTAATGCTACTAGCCTAAAATCCTAGACACTTGTATTTTATCAGACAAATCTTTTTTGAGACAAGGTTTCTCTGTGTTGCCCTTTCTGTCCTGGAACTAGCTCTTGTAGATCAGGCTGGCCTCAAACTCACAGAGATCTGCCTGCCTCTGCCTCCTGAGTGCTGGGATTAGAGGTGTGCACCATCACTGCCCAGCATCAGGCAAGTCTTTCATTCCCAGGAAATAGCAGAAATAGGACTGGGATGTGGCTAGGGGTGGAGTGCTGGGCCTGCCAGCTTCTGGGGGTTCTCCTGCTTCTGCCTCCCTTCCCCCATAGGAGTTCTGGGACTGCAGGTGCACAGCGCTGTGCCTTGTTATGAGGGTTCTGGGGATCTGAACTCAGGTCTTTCCCGGGCTTGCACAGCAAGCACTTTGCCTGCTGAGTCATTTCTCCAGCCCCATATCTATAATTTCATAGCAAAATCTCTCCATTGCATATTTACAGTCCATGGGATGATTTACTGATATTTAAAATTTCTTTGTGCTTTTACAGTGTTGACCAATCATTTTTCCTTTTTTGGCATCGAGCACTATTAAATAACTGTCAGCAGGAAAAAGCAGTAATTTTAGTTGGAAAAGGAAGATGCTAGAATCTGAGCTTCATAAAAGCCAGTTCCCCAAGGAAGAACCAAGCAGAGGGACCTGTCTCATAGCAGTATAGCTGTTCCCAGCAGCTATCCTGCGGTGGCTGGCCTTGGACTTGCCCTGGGGCTCTTTTGCCCAGCCTCTGTAGTCAGAGTCTGGTGTCCATGGATCCTGGGCAGGTTTTTTTTTTTTTTTTTTTTTTTTTGCTTTGCTTTGCTTTGCTTGCATGCCTCACATCTTTGTGGCTTATTAAAGAGTTGCTGCCCAGGCCCTGTGGAGTTTGCTGGGAGAGTGTTTAATCACTTGCGATGAAAGCCAGCTAACTTTTGCTGGCTCCTGCTATTGGATCCCACTTTCCAGTCTTGTTAAGTGTCCCTGGCATGCCTGAGGCAGACATACATGTCCTTGTAGTTCTGTGCATACATTTTTTTTTTTTAAAGAGTAAAAATAAACTTGCTTGCCTTTCAGGTTCAGAATTGATCCTGAGCTGCACGCCTTGTCTGGACAGGGGTGCCAGATGGTGTCATGCCCCCTGCCGCGCTACTGAATACGGCTTAGCAGAAAACCTTCACTTGCTCTTGAGTCTTTTCTGCACCTTGAAACAACCCTGCTGCTCCGCCTGTTTGCATCCCTTTCCTTTTCTCGCCATCACTTGATTTTTTTCGGAAGGAGAAAGAAATGACACCTTCTGGAATAATTTCCCGTGAGTTGAATTTGTTTGATTAGGATTGTTATCGATCTGTATCCCAAAATAACAGTGTATCTATGGGTGTGCATATGATAGCTTTATCATATGGAGAGCCGGCTCAGCAGTTAAGAACACTTGCTGTTCTCCCAGAGGACCTGGGTTTGGTTCCCAGCACTCCCGTCAGTGCTGTACGACCAGCCTACAGATGGTGAGTTCCAGGTGAAGTGGGAGACCTTGTCTCTACAAATAAGGTGAGCAGCTCCTGAGAAATGGCACCGGCTGTGACTCGCTGGCCTCTGCATGCATGAATACATCCATGCACACGTATGAACACATGCTCACGCCCACATAAGTTTGTGGACTCCTGTGATCCAGTGTAACAGCTAAACTGAAGGAGCTGGAAAAGTACTGGGAATAGGGGGTTGTGTGGGTTTAAAGGATGGGTTGGGACTGGGAGCCTCTGCCTTGAGAAGATCTTCTTTCAACATGAACTCTTTTTTTTTTTTAAGATGTACTTTTTTATTTTTGATATGTGCATGTGTGTGCATGCCATCTGTGTGCAGGTTCTCATGGAGGCTAGTAGAGCCTTTCACGTTGGAGCTCGTGGAGCTGGAGTGACAGGTGGTTGTGAGCTGCCTGATGTCCATGCTGGGAACCAAACTTAGGCCATCTGGAAGAGTAGCAAGCACTCTTAACCCCTGAGCCTCTCTCTGGTCCCCTCTGTTTATAACAGCAGCCTCGCCTTCTCTTCCACTGAGGGGATTATATCACAGCCTTCCACATAAGTGTTCGGGGCTGGGCTGCTTTTGACAATGAACGAGTATAAAAGAGACAAGAATGGTTTTTGTAAGTGAGTGGCATGTGTGTGCAGCTCGGCAGCTACTTGAGAATGTTTTCTTGTGGCACATTAAAGTTGTCTTCAAACATTTTGGCTAACAGAAGGTAAAAATTAGCACTCCAGGAAACTTGCTTGCCTACCGTCTCTGAGGAATTAATACTTACATGTCTTCCAGAATTGGGGATGGATTTGAAAGTAAACATTACACTCCACTCTGGAGCTCTTAATGCTAAGCTATTATTTCTTAATTTAACGAAATTCCTAGGAATACTGTCTTCACAGGGCTGAGGTTCAGTTGCCTAGCGCGCCTGAGGCCCTGGGTTCCATTCCTAGCACCACACAGGTAGCCTATCTATTGTTGGTGCATGCTAGCCCTAGCACAGCAGAAGGAGGCAGAGGGATCACAGGTCCAGGGTCATCATCAGCTGCCCATAGCAAGTTTGAGGATAGGTGAGACCATGTGAGACCCATCTCAAAAAAGAAAAACCCGCTACCTTCCTTTGCTCTCTGGTTTGCGCTTTGAGTGGTCCCTCTTTGCCTTCTTGTCAGAGGCTACTGCACTGTCTGTGGGCTGAGCAGACTCAGAAGCTTCCTGACCCCAGGAACAAAGATTCCTATGATGGACTGGAGCCCTGCTGAGACTCAGGGTAAACTGGTAGCGCCCCCCCCCCCTCACCGTTCCCACACCAAACAGGCTTGGAAAGCTACTCTGCCTTCTGCATTCTACCCCAGGGCTATTGGCAGTGGAGACTGGTGTCTCCAGCCTGGCTGGGTGTGGCTGTTTGCTTACCCCACCCTAATTCCCTTTCCTTGGTAACTTGTTTTTTCCGCTGATTCTGGGGGTTGGACATTTATTCCTTGTTTGGGAAGACAGTGATTTGCCTTCCATCCCAAGAGCTGATCTAGTAACTTCTCTTGTTAGTGTTACAGGAGCCCCCTTTCCATCGCCATCTCAGCTACTGGACCCTTTAAATTTGGTTGTGTGTGTGTGTTTTTTATAAATATTTTTCTTTTCTCTTTTTTTTTAAAATTGAAAACAGAAGCCGGGCGATGGTGGCGCACGCCTTTAATCCAAGCACTCGGGAGGCAGAGGCAGGTGGATCTCTGTGAGTTCCAGACCAGCCTGGTCTACAAGAGTTAGTTCCAGGACAGGCTCCAAAGCCACAGAGAAACCCTGTCTCGAAAAACCAAAAAAAAAAAAGATTCTTCTTTCAAACAAAACATCCCGGCCACAATTTTCCCTCCCTCTACTCCTCCCAGCTTCCCCCAACATCCCCTCTGTCCCCCATTTTCACTCCCCCTCCATCGCCCACCAGAAAAGAGCAGGCCTCCAAGAGACAACAACCAAACACACACGATAAACAAAATACAGTTCAACGAGGCAAAAGCCCCCACACCGAGGCTGGACAAGGCAACCCAGCAGAAGGAAGAGAGTCCCAAGAGCAGAAAAAGGGTCAGAGACACCCTGCTCCCACAACAGTTAGAGGAGTCCCACAAACACACCAAGCTAAAAACACATGGAGGATCTAGAACAGACCCACGCAAGCCACGTGCTTGCCCCCTCAGACTCTGTGAGCCCATGTGAGCCTTGCTTGATTCAGTGGGACATGTTCTTGTGTCCTCCACCTCTGACTCCTGCAGTCCCCCCCCCCCCTTCTGAGGGAGGGACATGACTCCCATTTAGACTTGGTTCGAGATAATGTCTGGTTGTGGGTCTCTGCACCAGCTCCCATCTCCTGATGGCAGGAAGCCTCTCTGATGACAACTGGACAAGGCTCTGGTCTATGAGTATAGCAGAATATCATTAGGAATCCTTTCATTGACTTTTTTCTTTTTTGATTAGTCACGTTTAGTTCACCCCTAGGTGTCTGGGTCATCCAGTTGGTTCCTTGCCACCCAAGCAGCGTCAGTCCTTGGCTCCCTCTTGTGGAGTGGGCCTCAAACTAAATCAGACATTGGTTAGTCACTCCCACAAGCTAGGGGCCACTATTGTTCCAGCTCATCCAGCAGGCAAGACAGATAGTTGGTCAAAGGTTTTGTGGCCGGGTTGGTGTTCGTGTTTGCTTTTCAGTAGCCTGCAGAGTACCTTCCCTGTCCAAAGGGGCTAAACAAGGGGTGAAGGCTTCACACAGGCACCAGCTTCAGAAGCTCAGTGAGCTGTGTGTTACCATCCAACCCGGCCACAAAACCTTTGACCAACTATCTGTCCTGCCTGCAGGATGAGCTGGGCAACACTCTGTCCTAGCATCAGCCTGGGTTGCTTAAGGATCTCTTTGGGACATCCAAAACCATCAACTCAACTTTATGCAACCCAGTCCTCCCACTGGAATCCTCGCCTGGTTACAAGAAATAGCCAGTTGAGAGTCCATATCCTCCAGTACTAAGAGTCCTCACTAGAGTTACCCTCAGATTCTAGGACATTTCCTCTGCGCTAGGTTTCTACCACTCCCCAAATGCCCCCAATTCCATCTGTCTCTCCTCACACCCTCTCCTTCCATCCCAACCCCCCTAATCCCTTCCACTCCCATCTCCACCCGCCGCCTCCAGTCCACCTGCAAAACCCATTTTATTTCCCTTCCCAGAGAACCTTAAGTTGTCCCTCAGCTTCCACATGCACACAATGCACATACACACACATGCACGTGCACCTACACACATACATGCTTATGCATACATGTGTGTGTGCACATACATGCACACATACAAACACATGAAAGAACAGGAGACACAGGGCAATGGGTGTGGTGAAGCAAGCGAAATTAGCATTGAGAGTGGGGAGAAGTCAGAGTGATGGAGAAAGGTGGCCTTTGCCAGGGTACATTTCAGCTTCCTCTTGAGTGAGCTCGGAGTCATTGGGATAAAGAACAAAGCCTCATGTGGCTGCATGAATGGCCATGTGTCTCTGTCGGTGGCATTATTCTGAGGTACCTACTTGTTCATGGACAGTGCAGTTCCAAGTGCTGGGTTATAAATCTTATTTCCTTCCTAGAAGTGACAGGCTATGTCATAGTCTTTGTCTGAATAGATTTGTCCCTTACCATCAAGGCCTGTATCTGCCAGGGCTGACGGATGGTAGCTGCTGTGCGGGAAAGCTGGGCCACAGTACCTGCCCCTCTTTGCTGTTAGTGAGCATGTGTGTATGTGCACAGTGTGTGTGTGAGCATGCACGCACATGCTTGTGGAGGCCACAGGACAGCCTCACATATGCTCTCCAGGTATGTGGTATGCGTGTATATATGTATGTGTGTGTGCTCCTCACTGCAGATTTGTATACGTATGTGCGGAGAAGTGAGGTTGATACTGAGAACTGTCCTGAGTTGTTCTTCCATTTTTCTTATTGAGGCAGGGTCTCTCAGTCAGTCGAGCCCAGAACTCCCTGGTATGGCTAGTCTTAATAGTTCCCTGTCTTTGATTTCCAAGGCCGCATTTACAAGTGGGCCACCAAGCTCACTTGGGTTTTCAGGGGTCTGAACTCCCATTCCCATACTTGCAGCCCTAACCACTGAGCCGTGTCCCCACATTGTTTTGTTTTCATTTGTTTTTGATAGACTCTTTCATTGGAGTCCGGAACTCACCAAGTGTGCTAGGCTCCTGAGCCCACCTGCCTGTCTCTGCCTATACAGTGATGCAAATCTAAGCATGTGCCGCCATGTCTGACTTTTCTTTTTTTTAAAAATTTTATTTATTTATTATGTATACAATATTCTATCTCTGTGTATGTCTGCAGGCCAGAAGAGGGCACCAGACCTTATTACAGATGGTTGTGAGCCACCATGTGGTTACTGGGAATTGAACTCAGGACCTTTGGAAGAGCAGGCAATGCTCTTAACCGCTGAGCCATGTCTCCAGCCCCCTGTCCGACTTTTCTTAACCGGTTTCGGGTACTTGTGTTTGTAGAGCTGGCGCATTAGGACTGAGCTGTCTCCCCGACCTTGGGAGACACTGTGTCTCCATCCTTACTGGGGTAAGGACACAGGTAAGGGAATGAAGATGCCCGAAGAGCTCTGGCCCCCTGGGGGGCTCCCTCCCCCTTTCCTTCCCCATTAGGGAATGTGTCTGTTGTCTTTTCTCTCTCCCTCCTCTGCTTTTGTAAAGCCTCATCAGAGCTCATAAACAGGCAGCTCCTGTGTTCACAATGTGAACTTGACATTAAGACAGTGCCTGAGTCCTCCGGAAGGTAGTTTTGATTTAAGAAAAGCAAATTTTTGTTTCTGTTGGGAACTTCCATATTAAGCTTTCTTATGTGACTACCTTCATTTATTTTTATTAGTGTGTGTGCATGGGAGGTGCATGTAGGTGTGCATGCCAAGGCACACATGTGGGAGTCAGGATAACTTTGTGGAGTTGGTTCTCTCCACTGTGGGTCCCTGGGATTGAACTCGGGTCTTTAGGCTTGCATAGCAAGTATCTTTCTTTACCTGTCGAGCCATCTCACGGGTTCTACAACTCTTAATGAGGAGGCTCTGTGTGCTTGTTCTTGTCCGGAGAGCTGTGCGCACGCCGCGGAGAGGATGTGGTCTTTGCCCTCTGTAGTGCTCTTTAGTCAGGGTGAGACAGGTTGTCTGTGAACCAGTGCGTATGATCGTATGATAAATAATAACAAAAGTAAAACCAGGCCCCAGGGAGTGTACAAAGAGATGCCAGCTGTCATCTGGAAGGGGCGCTTTCTGAGTTGGGGGGCTGAGGGTAGAGCACTAGAACCCTCTCTTATGTTTGAGATGTAATGAACCAATTCGTTTCTCTGTCTCCTATTTAAAATTTTGTGTTGTGTGTGTGTGTGCGTGCGTGTGTGTGTGTGTGTGTGTGTGTGTGTGTGTGTACCACAGCATGTCTGTGGTAGTCCAAGGCTCCCTTCTTCTCCACACATGATGGCGAGAGCAGCCTTCACCTGCTGAGTTATCTTAAAGGCCTGGAATCTTTGGTCTTAAACAACCCAGGTCATTCGAGTATTGAGGCCAGACTCCACCCTTTGGAGCTAGGTTTGTGCAGACTATATTCTCGGGCAGTGTTCTTAGCAAGGAGAAAATACCCACAGCTTGCTTATTCTGATGTTTAAGAACAGTTGGTTTTCTTTTTAAGCTGAAGATCTGTAATAAGAAGGAAAAAAATCATATTTCCCAGAGACTCCCCTGTAAGATCGTTGAGGTCATGTTGAATGGAAGTTCCAGAAAAGCGCTGCTCAGGATTAGAACTCTGACTGTGAGGAGTTGGAGGGGTGCAGATCCAGAGCAGAGTTCTCTCGGGCCGTTCTTACCCCACTTTATAGCCATTCCGTTCATTTTAGGGTCTGACCCGACATCTTTGTGACTGTTATATAAAGACCTCCACCTTCCCCAGCCTGAATCTAAGAACGCCATCAGATAGCGTCTGAGGCCTCTTGTGGAGACATCGGACGTTACCGTCATTTCTCACCCGATGCTGTACCCTACAAAGTACTGCCTTACGACTTTCTCTATTTGGCCACTATAAAAACCTTATGAAACTGCTTCCTCGTGGGAGTGTGGTATCCGGGAGAACTGAACCTTTGTTCCTGGGTCATGCTCTCTCATTCTTGGCCCCAGAATAAATCATCTTTTATTCCCTTTGGCGTGAAAGCTGCGTTTTGTTGATATCCTTCTTCCTTCTTCCCTCTCCACTTCCTGGTTCCTTCGCTGTCCTCTTTGTCTTTGCTCCTGCGCAACCTCTCTACCACAGAGAGACCTCAGAGCTCCGCTCACTTTGACATTCCGGCTGGCGGATGAGGGCCCATATAGAGCTGGACACTGCAGCAGACTGTAACCTCTGCACTTCTGAAGCCAGATAGAAAGCAGACAAGAGAAGCCCAGAAGCTGGGGGGTAGCTAACCGTGTGCGCAATTGTGAAGAACTAGGGACTGTCTCAAATGGGGCAAAAATGAGGATCATACACTTGAGGTTGACCTCTGACCCCCACGCGCATGCTGAGTTTCTCTCTCCCTCTCTGTCTCTCTCACACACATATACACAGATTCCTACACTCATGTATATACATTAGACATGCACAAATACTTTTTAAAAACTGGCCATTGTGGTGTATTCTTGTAACCCAGAACTTAGGAGATGGAGACAGGATCATATCCATCTTCCAATACATAGCAAACTCTAGACCAACCTGAGATACAAGAGATCCTGTCTCAAATTGGAAAAAAAGAATCCCCACCCCCCAAACCCAGAATGTGGTTTTTTTGAAACTTTAGAGCAGTGGTTGTCAACCTGTGTGTCACAGCCCTGGGACGGGGTGGTATCAAACCGCCCTTTCCCAGGGACCACATGTCAGTTATTTATATTATAATTCATAACAGTAGCAGAATTACAGTTATAAAGTAGCAGCGAAAGTAACTTTATGGTTGGGGTCACTGTAGCATGAGGAACTGTACTAAAGGGTCGCAGCGTTAGGAAGGCAGAGAACCACCCCTCTAGAGCCAGCCCTCAGCAGCAAGGGTGTGCAGAGGCTCCAGAAGAGGCCTGGGACCTCCACGCTGTGTGCCCCTCTCTTCTGCTTGGAGCTCCGGGCAAGCCACGCCCACTGCTTCAGAGGCTTGAGGGTGGAAGATGGAGCTCCTTAGACCCTTCCTCCACTAATGTCTTTCTGAGTTGCTGGGAGTGTCCTGGGCCAATAGGCACATGAAGAAACGATCTTGTACCTGCCCGGAAATCATTTCTTCATCTGAGAAATGCAGCAGTGGCAACTTTATTGCAGACTCAAGCCCTCTACTGCGCATGCTCGGGATGCCTTCTGCTGCTTTGTGAGGGCCCGCACCCGTTCATGCAGAACCACAACCCTCCTCTCGCAGGACTTTTCCTAGGTATTTTTGCAGTCTACTGGAGAATCTCGATCTCCTGATCACCCCTCGTGCTCTTGATGCTTAGCGCCTGTTGGATTGGATGGCCCCCACCCTCAGCCTTTGGGAGAGTCTTGCTATCTTGAAACCATTAATAAAAAGAAGAATGAACACAGACACTTTACAGGTATAGTTGGTTTATGGGGTCCTGGGGGCCAACCAAGGGCTTCATAAATGCTGGGCACTCTGACTGAGCTATGTCCTAAGGCCACATACTCACCTTTTAATTTTTATTATTATAGTTTTACATTGTGTGTATGTTGAGGGGGATGGAGAGGGAGAGAGAGTATACGCATTTGGGAAGAGCAGGAATCTCTCTTCTTCCTCCATGTGGGTCCCAGCGATCCAACTCAGGTTGTCAGCTTTGGTGGCAAGCTCCTTTTCCACCAAGCCATCTCGCTGGCCGCACGTAGTCCTATCTTCTCTTCAGAGGAAAGTGAATGCAGCTGCTGTTGGCCTTCCCTGTCAGGATCATTTCCTCTTGTCCCTACTGGAAATGTTAATTTGGGCTGAGATGCCTTTGTTGTATGCTGTGTCCCCCGTGTCCTGGGCCAGTGCGGTTAGATTTCAGGATGTTGGGCACAGAGACTCAAAACTTGGTGTGTTAGCAAGTAGCATGGAACCCTGGGGCTGAGGGAGAGCAGAGATAAGAAGGAACAGAAACTAGATACAATGAAGGGTGAAGACGGTGGCCGGCCAGCTGGCGGAGAAGGGACACTGGACATCCAAAAAGAGAAAGAGAAGAAAGCAAGAGAGAATGAGAACCAGTCCTAGAATGGGGGGGGCTGGGTGCGTGCGTGCGTGCGTGCGTGCGTGCGTGTGTGTGTGTGTGCGCGCGCGCGCGCGCGCGCGCGTGTACAGGAAATGACTGCTCCAGAAAGCTCAAGATAAGAACTCAGATAAAACTTTAAGATGTCTTGACACTGACCTTGAATTATAAAACTTCCGAGTCAACAGATATGAAGTTATTGAGCTCTTCCTGTGTTTCAGGTCCCAAAGACAATTATTAAGGTTCCTTAATAAGTGTGTCCCCATAGCAGTCAGGATTAGAGTCTGGACTCTGGCAGCCCCAACAAGCTGGGATGAGCCACCATCCTCAATAGGCCAGTTAAACAAGACCTAGTGAGAGGCAGAGAAAGGAGATTGACTCACATTAGGGAAAGGTGGAAACAAAGAGGGCCAGTGACCCCACAAGTCCAAATTTGGGGTCCTGATATGAGGTTTAGGCTTAAAGAGAAAACAAGAGGCATGCACAGCCAAGCTGCCCTAGTCAAGATGCCCTCCCTCCCATCACTGACCTAGCGTTGCCTGGGCTCTTGTGGTCTAGGGAGTTGTCAGAACTGTGTGAAAGGGAGAAGATGCTAATGAGGAGGACCCAGCATGGAGCCCAGGAATCCAGATAAGGCAAGTTCTGGAAGAAGTCAGCCCTGAACACCACAGTGTCCTGCAGGCTGACCGGTGCTATAAATAGAAGCTAGGGAATGGTAGGAGGCCAGCAGCTAGACACACCCTGCCGAGAACTGACTGGGACACTTTCAGGTGTCCATGCTGCCGCTGGAAGTGGTTCTAGTTCCCGTTAGCATATAGGACCCTAAGTTTTTACATTGCCTTAATTGTGCTGGACACGATCGGCTTGGTGAAAAAAAACCCTTTGACTTTGCAGATGGAGTAGATGCATTTTGAGTGTCATTGAGGAGGGATTCTCTCAAACAAATGGCAGTTCTTTTCTTTGTCCCCCCTCTTAGGTTTTCCTTAGGAATTACTCTATAGCTTCCTGAAAACCTATCCTGCTGAATCTTAACCATAGTACTAGCTATCACAGTAGAAGGGTCCCCTCTGCTAAAGAAGACCCCAGATGTTGGTGTGACTCACAGGAGTAGGCTAGCTCTACCTTCATCTTCCTCTTCTTCCCCTTTCTCCCACAGGACTCCCTGACCCTGGCTCAAATCTACAGTGATAGTTATTATCAGTTGTTTTGTTCCCGTGTGGTTCACTCCTGCCTGCTACCTTGCCAACCCCAGGAGGTTGGTGTCTATAGGCTTGGCAAAGTGACTAAGTATGGCTGCTCAGAGGAGTTTAGCTTCTATTCTTGGGCTTGAGTGTCAAAATTCAACAAAAGGCCACAAATCTCAGCCAGCCAGGGTACATCTTATTTTAAGGTAAAAGGACCTTAAGGTATATTTTGAGAAGATTTTGTGCTTGTCTTTCTAGTGATTTCTGCTCGGGAAGATAGGTGAAGAGCCTCAGGGACACATCAAGAGTGCACTTTATTCTGGAGCTTTCTGAATCTTGGTTTCAGTTTTTCCTTTTTTTTTTTTAAATTTTTTTATTTTATGGGTATGTGTGTTTTCTTTGTGTGTATGTCTGAACAGTGTGCATGCCTGGCACCTGCTGAAGTCAGAGGTGAGGGCTGGGTTCTCTGGAACTGGAGTTACAGATGGTTGTAAGCCACCAAGTGGGTGCTGGGAATTGAACCCCAGTCCTTTGTAAGAACAAGTGCTGTTAACTGATAAACCAACTCTCAAGCCCCTCTTGGTTCAATTTTTTAAATGTATCATTTTTTTTAAAAATTAATGACATTTATTTTATGTGTGTGCTCACATGTACATATGTGGATGAGTACATGCAAGTTTGCATGTGCGCTACAGGGCATTTGTGGAAGTCAGAGAACAACTTGCAACTTATAGGACTGAGTTCTTTCCTACCTTATAGGTCCCGAAGTTTGTCAGCAAGTGACTAGCCACTGTTCTTCAATTAAAAAAACAAAACGACAAATAGAGTTTTCTAAGGAGACAAGTATTTTCAAAAGTCCATCACCATTTTTCAATAGTCTACATTGTTACCAATACTATTCAGTGTATATCAGTTGCATATATGGTCAGTCTTCATCTTCAGCTTGGCTGGATTTAGAATCTCTAGGAGACACTTCTGGGCACATTGGTGAGGGCATCCCCAGAGCAGTTGAACTGAGCAGGGAAGGCCGCCATGAGTGCGGGCAGCACCATCCCATTGGCTGGAGTCCTGGACTGAAGGGGGGTGGGGAGACAGAGAGATAGACAAACAGACAACTGGGAGAGAAAGAAAGCTGAGTACCAGCATTCATTGCTCTTCACTTCCTGATGGGGGTTGTCATGTGACCAGCTGTCTCTCTGTTCCTCCCCTCTTGCCTTCCCCTCCACAACTGACTGCATCCAAAAACTGTGAGCCAAAGTACCCAAAATGCTGTTGTCAGGTCTTTGTCCCAGCAAGGAGAAAAGCAATAAATGTACTTACAGATTTATTCTAAATAAACTCATTTAATTTGGTCTCACTGTGCTTAGCAGCATATAGAAATAAATGAATTAGAAAAGTTTGGTAATGGCCAGATATGTGCTTAATGAGAGGAATAAAGAGAGTTTGTGTATTATGTGTTCCACTGCACAAATGCACTGTGCATAATACAGAAATGAACTGTATTAGACCATGCTGGCTGTTCAAGACATGTTGGATCCTAGGGAAATGGGTGTTTGAATATCTCTGGTCAGAATTCTGTATACTTAGCACAGGGGTGGGGGGCAAAGGATGGCTGAGCTAGCTATCTAGAAACACTTTAGTAGAATATCTGAAAAACAGAGATTGGACATGCCTTTATTTCAAGCTTTAAGAAACTGGTCTTCCCCACCCTTCTCTGCTACTGGGTGTCAGGCTCCCCCTTCATGCAAGCTGGGTTAGTTTCCTTTTCATTTGGCTACATTCCTAGTTCCCAAACCTTGGCCTTTGTCCCACTAAAGAAAAGCTAAGAAGTCACATTTCTCCAAGTCCCCAGCAGAGTCTAGGCAGTCATGAAACTCAGTATCCAGGAAGGCAAAATTGAATGACAGTAGCCACATCCTTTATGCCCGCTAGACTGAACTTTGTGAGTGACAAGACTTCATACAGACAGGCTAGCCGGAAACTCCTATGTAGCTGAGGCTGACCTTATTGTCTGACCCTCCAGCCTCTACCTTCAAAGTGCTAGAATTACAGGCAACACCATGCTTAGCTTCTATAGTGCCGGGGATGGAACCTGGGTTTCCTGCATGATAGGCAAGCATCCTACCCTACCAACTAAGCAATGCCCCCAGCCCACTTGGCAAAGATGTTTTTAAAATTTTGTGCTATAGTCTTTAGTAAAACGGTATCTTACTCTTAGCCTTTAGAGACAGCAAAGACAACAACAACCAGGAGAATCCCTAAGGAAAGGGCTCCTTGGGGTGACTAGCCTCTGTGCAGGTGTCCCGGGGGAGGAGTTGCTGGCCATTCCTGTTCCTTCATGGAAATGGAAAGACCAGACTTGCCCAAGCACCCTGAGTCCCTGGTACTCACTTGCCTCCATTTCCTTTAGTTGGGGGTAAATACAAATGTTGGGTGATGGGGCCGGAAGGGTCGCACACAGGATCAGCATGTTTGTCTGAAACATACATGTTCTTAGAATGTCGAACTTGCTTTCAGAGCCACCTCTTACCCAGGCCTTAGAGAATGGTAGATGAGAACTTTCTGGGAATTTGGGTGTCTCTAACTTCCACTAAGTTTGATATCAGGCTGGGGAGCTGACTCAGTAGCCGAAGTACTTGCTGCTTGCTGCCCAAGTTCTAGCCCCAGAACCCTCAGAAAAACAAAACAAAACAAAACAACCCCCCCGCCCCCACCACCACCGGAAAGGTGTGCATCCCAGCATTGAAAGGAAACAGGCTGATCTCTGGGGCTCTTGGTCAGTCAGCCCCTCCTATTTGGTAAGCTCCAGGGTGTGACAGTTCAGGTTGTCTCCGAGTCTACATAAGCATGCAACACACACACACACACACACACACACACACACACACACACACACACACAAAACCTCAAGGATCTAGTTTTCCTAAAAAGTCACAGGTGTCCCTCATGTTTCCATCTGTTACAGGTGCCCCCTTCATTTTTTCTTCTCCAGAAATACTTCCCTCCTTCAAGGAGACGGGAACGTGTCCCTAAGACCTTGAAACTTGCAAGTTTCCCAAGTGATAGCCAAAAATGACTCCGCTCCTTTGTTGAACTTCACCGACAGAACCAACTGCAATCTGCTGAATTTGCCTGTGCAGAAATGCTTGTCTTACCTTGCCCTTGACTTTGAGCTTCCTCCTGGGGAGGAGCTTTGTCTGGATGGGTCTTTTGGAGAACAGTTTGTTTGCATTTTGTTGGTAGGGAGCCGGTGTCCTGACTGGGGTGAAAGCATCTCTTTGCATAAGGCTCCTCTCACTTCCCTTGAATACAAAAGTGGTGTGTGTGTGTGTGTGTGTGTGTGTGTGTGTGTGTGTGTGTGTGTAAACACAGGATGATTGGGATGAATTTGCAGGATGATAGACAGGTATCCCTGATCGGAGAACACCCTTTTTGTCTAATCAGAGTTTTGCCTCACTTCGGAAGCTTGAATACACGGGGTGGAGGCCCCTCTCCTGCCTTCAGAGCTTACTTTCTAAGATGCAAAAGGATTGACCTCTGATGTCCACCCCAGCTCCCCACAAGCCAAGCATGATGACACTACTCTGTAATTCTGGCACTTGGGAGGCAGAAGGAGCAGTAGTTCAAGATCGCTGTGGATTACATTATGAACTGGAAGTTAGTATGGGATTCATGAGACCTTTAAAAAAGTTAAATCAGGACCTGGAGACCTGGCTTAGCAATTAAGAGCATTCGCGTCTCTTGCAGAGGACCTGGGTTCAGTTCCCAGCACCCACATAGTACATAGTACATCAAACATCTCTAACTCCATTCCCAGGAGATTCAGTTCCCTCTTCTTCTGCAAGCACCACACACACACATGATACACATACACACATGCAGGCCAAATAAATAAATCTTTAAAAAAAATTGACTCCTACTAGTTTAGTTGGTGCAGACCGAATTTGTGTGTATTAAAGCTGGTGTTTGTTGAAGAGCAGTCAGCAGATGGAAGGTGGCTGTGTGAAGACTGTTTCATTGTGGTCTTGGGAGATCGAGCAGGATTTCCAAGTTCTGAGCGGGCAGTTCTCATGCTGCCATCCAGTACTCATGTAGGGCTCAGGGATCGTTAAAAAGAGAGAAGTAGCTCACGGCCACTGGCCAGGCTAAACTATCATAGAGCTATGTTAGCATATCTTAATAAGGACTCTGGGTCTTTAGCTGAGGCAGGGGCATGTTGGAACAACTTGCCATGTAAAGTACTAAAGGAAAATTAAAGCTTGACCAAGAAATAAATACTGCTGGTCAGAGAAGCGAGCTAAGGGCTCCAGATCTCCTTCACCCAAGTAGGGTGTCATTCATCCTCCTGCTGTTTCTGGAGACAGTTCACTCATAACATAGGAAGTGGTTAATGGAGGTGGGCTGGCCATTGTCTTTGATGCTGTGCCATCTGACACTTTTACTTTGCATCTAAGGGGTGACCTTCTTGGTTTCTCAGACAGGAATGTAGGAATGGGTGAATGAGTCATGGAAACGTGAGGCAGAGTGCACTCATGGCTCTCTGTTTGACACTGGAGGGCTGTGTAAAGAGCCCTAGTCGGCCTATGGCTATATATAAACATCTATATCTATATGTATGTATGTATGTATGTATGTATGTATGTATGTATGTATGTATCTATCTATCTATCTATCTATCTATCTATCTATCTATCTATCTATCTATCCTAGTTATCTTAACACCGTGTGGATTCATGCGAGAGGAAAGCCTCCATTGAGGAATTTCCTAGATGAGGTTGGTCTGTGGGCATGTCTCTGGGGGACTGTTTTGACTTCTAGTTAATGTAAGAGGCCCTAGCCTATGATGGGCAGCACCATTTCTTAGGCAGATGGTCCTTGGCTATATATGAAAGCCAGCTAAGCACTGGCCTGTGAATAAGCGATCAAGCATCTTCCTCTAAGATTCTTGCTTCTAGGCTCTTGCTCCCACTTCCATCGGCTCTGGATTTTGACCTAGAAGTATAAGCTAAACAGACCCTTTCCTTCTCCGATTTGCTTTTGGTTAGGTTAGGGTGTTTTATCACAGCAGCAGAAAGGCAAACTAAAAACCTGCTTGTCGGAAACACCATCTTCAATGGGACAACTGTGCGTCTCCTGACCTTAATTAACTGTCTTTGTGATTATTCAAGGAAGGTTTTAGTGTATCCGTTCTATAAAGTCCTGGGTGTGGGGCGTGGTAGAACCCTTGGTGGAGGAAGCTGGCAGATGGATCTTGATTTGGGTACAAGTGAATTGGACAAATGCCTGCGTTTGGGGAGATGTTTGCAGACTTTCATGCTATTGCTGGTGCTACACACATGCAACGGTTGATACTGCCAATTTGTCAGGATCTAGAATCACCTTCCCGTCTGGGGCTAGTGAGGTACCATAATGCTTCTGGAATGTTCTTACCATAGAAGGTTCTGGAGATTCAAGCAGGAATGTGCAGGCTGTGCCTTTGAGAAGTCCAGATCAGGGAGACAGACATAGAAAACAGAAATTTTGGGCAAATGGGCTTTGGCCAGAGGGGAACAAAAAGGGCTATCGCTTGTTTCAGTATAAGGGGACGCAGGGATGCCCCTGACATGTACATAGATGAGGGACATCTTTATAACAGAGTCTGGTCTGTGGCTTTCCCAGGTTTCCAACCTCCCCAGAGAGCTATCTTGATTGCCCTTCAGACTCGACTCTATAGTGTCTTTTGTGTTTAAAACAAATAGGTTGAATAGTTTCTTGCTTGGGTGTAGCCTATTGAGATAGTTCTGTAGCTCTGCCCTGGCTGAGGACCCCTGCTTCCCACTCAGTTGATGTAAACAGACACTACTTTTGTTTCCCGACTGCCCAGACCTGAATAACACACAGAAGCTATATTAATTACAACACGGTTTGACCAACAGCTCAGGCATATTTCTAGCTAGCTCTTTCATCTTTAATTAACCCATTTCTATTCATTTGTGTATCACCACGAGATTGTGGCTTACTGGTAAGGTTCTGACATCTTTCTCCTTCAGCAGCTACATGGTGTTTGCCTGACTCCGCCTTTTTTCTCCCTGCATTCAGTTTCATTTTCCCACCTACCTATATTCTGCCCTGACATTGGCCAAAACAGCTTTATTCATCAACCAGTAAAAGCAACACATATACAGAGGGAAATTCCATATCAAGCCGAACCTCCCTACCATCACTTTCTGACTTTGTGAGCAATTTTCCCCCTCTAATTTCCTGTAGCTCAGACTGGCCTTGAACTTACTCTATTGCTCAGGATGACTTTGAGTTTCTGATCCTCCTACCTTTACTTCCTGATGCAGAGATTACAGCTATGCTCTGTCACATCCAGTTTATGCAGCACTAGGTGGAACCTAGGGTTTCCTGTATACCAAGCAGGTACTCCGTCAAAATGAAATGCATCCTCAGCCTGACATGCTACCTTTTAAAATAACATTTTCCCTTCAAGATCGAAAAGCTGAAGTATCATCACTATATATATATATAATACAGACACACACACACACACAGACGTAAAATAGAATTAACTCTATCTGAAGATTTAAAGGATGAATTTCTGGCTTGCTTTAATAAGTATTATTTCATAAATTATTTATTTTGTGTGTCTCTCTGTGAGGGTATGTACACATGAGTGCAGTACCTGCAGAGGTCAGAAGAGGGTTCCAGTCCCCCGAGGGTTAGAAGGAGCTGTGAAGGCACCTGATGTGCACACTAGGATATGAACACAGCTCTTCTGCCCAATCAATATACATTCCTAATTGCTGAGCCATCTCTCCATGCCTCAATTTCTGGCTTTTTTGATTTGAGATTTTTGCAGAGGGGAGAAGCAGTAACTTTGTAACATATGTGCTTTCTGTTTAGACGTGTTGAACAAAACCTCCCTGCGAAACTAGAATGTGCTAGCAATCAGCTCATTTATGCCCCCCCCCCCCCCCCCCGCTAGATACTTTCTGAATTCCGACTTGTTTTTTTTCATACTCTTTTGCTTTGGAGTCAAATAAACTTGGGCTTGGATTCTGTGCTCACTCACCTGGGTGAGTTTGGAAGCAACATCGGCTCATTCTCTGACCCCCATATGTTGAATAAACAGTGCATTTTTTTTAAACATTAAAAACGAAATGAGATTGAATGCTGAAACGACTAGCGTCAGTAGGAGATTCCACCCTGGCTTTGTGTGACGGACTGTGTTGAAAACTTACTAAAAATGTATAAAATTACCTGTCTTGGTTCTTTGCCTGTAGCTGGGATAAAATCCCTGGACAAAAGCAGCTTGAGGAAGAAAGTGTTTATTGGGCTTACAGTTTATTGGGCAGGGAAGTTAAAAAAAAAAAACGATCTGGCCTAGTAGTGGTAGTGTGCACCTTTAATCCTAGCACTCGGGAGGCAGAGACAGTTGGATCTCAGTGAGTGGCCAGCCTGGTCCGCAAGAGCTAGTTCCAGGACAGCTCGGATTGTTACACAGAGAAACCCTGCCTCGAAAAACCAAAAAAGAAAAAGGAAGGAAGGAAGGAAGGAAAGAAGGAAAGAAAGAAAGAAAGAAAGAAAGGAAGGAAGGAAGGAAGGAAGGAAGGAAGAAAGAAAGAAAGAAAGAAAGAAAGAAAGAAAGAAAGAAAGAAAGAAAGAAAAAGAAAGAAAACTGAACTGGTCTTGTTACTTGCACCATGGAGAGCAGAGAGCATTGAACTCCTGTGTATCTGTCGGTGCTAATCTCAGTCCCTGCACCTTCTTACAGTTCCAAATCCCCTTCCTAGGAAGTGCTTCCACAATGGGTGTGGCATTCCCTCCTCAATTAACAGACAGGAGATGACACCGTACAGACGTGCTCACAAGCCAACCTGACTAGACAGTCCTCTGGAGACCTCTTTTCCAGGTCTATGGAGAAGGCACGGCTCTTAGGAGGAACTCTATGACGAAGACTGCATTGAAATATGCTACATGGAGCTGGGACGGTGACCCAGGTAGTGAGGACCTGAGTTTAGCGATCCTCATATGTAACAAGCGAAAGATGCTGGCATGTGCTTGGAATTCCTGCGCTGAGGAGGCAGAGACAGGAAGATAGATCCCCAGGGCTCCAGGACCAGCTGTCCCAGGCTTCTCAGCAAGCTCTGGGCCTGAGAGAAAATGTGTCAAAAAAATTGATGCATGATGTATGAAGAATGACAGCAGAGGGTGTTGTCCAGCCTACACACACACACGTATGCTTACACGCACAGAGAGACACGCACCTATTACCGTAGAAAGAAGTACTGTTCGAACAGCGTGTGTATACCATGAGTCATGCAGAGGACGCAAGTTCAATTCCCGGCATGTATGTCTGGCGGCTCCCAACCACCTGTAATCAGCTCCAGCAGTTCCAGCTTCTTGTCCTGGCTTCCATGGGCACTTGCTGCACACATGTGGTGTACACTCACGTAGACGCGGACATAGACATGCAAATAAAAAAAAAAAGAAAATCCCCCCAAAAGTACCTCTCAGAAAGTGGTTTGAAGAGTTTTGTTGGTGGGGCTGTTTCTGTGGGCTCGCCAGAGCTGTTATCACATACTGCTCTCTATCTCTGCTTCCTCAGAGATATTTCTGTCCCCTCAGAAAGAGAAGGCCTCCGTCTTACTCTGCTGCGGTTTGTCATCTTGGATGACATCAGAGAGTTCTGCCTCATGGGGAGTAAGAACTATTTGTCTTCCATTTCTTAGGGTGGGCACCACGGCTAGTGGTAAGCAGGCTCTTTTGCTGTGCCTCTGGGGTGTGACAGGAGGGAACTGGCCGTTTCTTTCACAGCCCAGCACTCACTTGAAGAGCTTTTCTCTGTCCTTTCAGGAAAGCCTACAAAGCAAGATCCAACTTAAAAGCGTGAGGCAGGAACAAACTGGATACCCACAATGCCAGACTCGCAGAGGACTGCTAAGCAAGAACCCATTAGCCCACGATGGAAAGGCTCATAGAGAGTATTCCTCCTGTTAAATGGGGAAAGACTGGGGAGGCTTGGGCTACAGCTCAGTGGTGGAGTGCTTACATAGCATTCATAAAGCCCTGGGTTCCATCCCAGCACCGACTGTGTGGGGATCTAGGATATTCTTAGCACTTTTAAGGCATAGCTGGCAGAAGGCCACAGTACTTGTGGGGCTGTGTCAGAACACTGTCTCAAGTTCCAGTGTAATGTGCGTTAGTGATAGCATAGGTATGTGTGTGCACGTGCAGGTGTGTGGGTGGCAGAGCATAGGTGTGTGTGCAGTGCATGTGTGTGGGTGGCAGAGCATAGGTGTGTGCATGTGCATGTGTGTGGATAGCAGGCAGAGCATAGGTGTGTGTGTACAGTGCATGTGTGGGTGGCAGAGCATAGATGTGTGTGCACGTGCATGTGTGTGGGTGGCAGAGCATAGGTGTGTGTGTGCACGTGCATGTGTGTGAGTGGCAGAGCATAGGTGTGTGTGCACGTGCATGTGTATATGAGTGGTAGGCGGAGCATAGGTGTGTGTGCATGTGTGTAAGTGGCAGGCAGAGCATAGGTCTACACAGAAGCTCATGTACATTCGCAGGCATCAATCCTTGTGTTCTGCATATTTGAGATGGGTCCCTTGTTTGCACCTACATATCCTGGGCTAGCTGGCCTACCTGATGGACAACCTGCCAGCTCCATCCCCTTTGCTTGCTTTGCGAGGATGGATCATGGCCCCTTGAATGATTTCTGCTAAGTCCATCTTTGTGGTCTCAACACAAAGTTTCGGTTTAAGCGGAGGGCAAGAGTATGCATGCCTGAGAGTCCTGGTCAGGGTGTGGGCTTGCTGTCACTGACCCATGGTTGTCTCAGTTCCAGTCCCTTCTGCAAGTAGTCTGGCGGGGTGTCAGCACGGTGTGAGATCTCTTTCCAGGAGACAAGCCCTCCACTCACGCTGGCACCAGTCTTGAGCCTTTTCCTTTTCCCAGCACCAGGTCCTGGGGAAATGCCTATGTTTTGGAGTTCATTTTTCACTGACCAATAGACAAAGGTAGGGGCACAGGTGTCCTTTTCAAGTATCATCTCCATTCCTGCCGGGATGTCCAAACTTGGTATCCGAGTGCCTAGGGCCATTCAGCTGATTCCCAGAGGCTTCTAGAAGGCACCACAGTGACGTTACTGCAGGCACAGCAGTGAGTTGTGATTCTGTCATTTACAGGATGGCTGGCCTGGGATGGGTGCCTTTTTCCATTGTTTCTTCCCAGGCCTAGGCTGCTGCACAGGGCTGGTCTTCTGGGATGTCTTAAGCATATCATATTACTTCTCACTAGTTAGTGCCTTGTCATTGCAATTGTGGCTTGAAGTGAAAAGTCATCCCGATCCCAGGGAGCCCAGCCTTTCTTCTGGCCTCTGTGGTCACTGCAAGCACATGGTGCACAGACACACATACATGCAGGCAAAACACCCATGCACATAAACACTACAGATTAAATATCTAAAAAGTAAATTCCCTTATTCAAATTACTATGTGCTTTCTATCTCCTCATTCGATCTTAGCTGATAGAGACCTAAACAAGGGTCTAGAGAGGTGGCTCAGTGGCCAAGAGCACTTACTGCTCTTGCAGGAGGACTCAAGTTCGATCCCAGTGTTCAGATCAAGCAGTTTGCAAGCTGGCTGTAATGAGTTCTTGGGATCTGTTGCCCTCTTTTGGCTTCTGTGGGTGCCTGCACTCGTTCATAGCCATACACATAATTAAGAAATCAAATAGAAATCTTAAAAACAAAGCAAAAACTTAGAAAAAGAAATGTTAGGGAAATGTAGAAGACTCTAATGGACGAAAAGTCCTGTGCACCTTCTGGGCTGTCTGTCTGTCACAGTCTGTGACTTCTTTTCCAATTTGGCAAGTTACAGGGAAAGTCATCCTCAGGGAGAAAAGTGAAGCTCCTTAGAAATGCAGATGAGCTCCTCTCTCCAGGAGAGGTTCTGTGTGCTGGTCCCTCCAGAACTGGCAGTGCAGGCAGGCAAGGACCTGGGACACAGGTCCACACTGCTACCTGCCGCAGCCTGAGCCGTTCTTTCCAGAGGCCTCTGCTCAGATGAACATAGGCTTCTTGATTTCACTGCAGAGAAGAACTGTGGGATGAGCCAGTGTGTAGCAGAGTTGAGGTTTTTAAGAAACAGTTTTAGCCCGGTGATGGCGGCACACACCTTTAATCCTAGCACTCAGTAGGCAAAGGCAGATGGATCTCTGTATCCCTGTTCCCCCCCACCCCCCCCCAAAAAAAAAGAAAGAAGAGAAAAAGAAAAAAAAAGGTTTTAACATAGATTGAAACACGGGTATTAATAGAAGTTAATGAGGAGGTGCCTAGGCAGTGGACAGTATAAGAGAGAATTCCTCTTATGTGTCTAAGCACTAGCCACAGACATGATTGTAGTGGTGTCTAAAGTTATCTTGTTCAAGGCTTTCTAACAGACTTTTTTCTTTCTCGTCCCCTTTCTTCCTCATCAGTGAATAAGATCAGAGGGTAGTTCCTGGGGTACCTTGGATAAGATTGCAGTGTGAGAAAGTGACAACCATGGTTCTCAAAGGTTGAAGGATGTGTCCCTTTAACAGGGTTTATAGTCTTGCTGGTGGTATTCTTAGAGATCTAGAAACAGACAAAGGCCGTGCTTGGCTCTACATGCTTAGGCCATAGGCAGGATTCGTTGCTATTTTAACACTCTTATTTGAAACGTCTGTATATAAAAGTAGCGCATGAACTCCGCTTCCACAACGGTGCCTCATAACACAGTAATCTTCTGTATGCATGAGGGATATGCCTTAAGACCCTCCAGTGGTTGCTGAAACCTCAAATACTACTGAATCCCCAATACACAATTTCTTTTCTATACATATATACACATGATAGCTCACTTTCCGAATTTGAAAGAGCAAAAGATTCACAGCTCATAAAATAGGACTTAGAATAATAATAATAATTTAATAAAAGAACATGATCATGTTCTCCTTCTCTGTAGAGTAGATTATTGGGCCTGCAGAGATGACACTGAGGTTAGGAGTGCTTCCTGCTCTTGCAGAAGAACTGAGTTTGGTTTCTAGCACTGATGTGAAGTAGCTTCAGCTTCACAGAATATGACACCCCTTTCTGCACCCCCCCTTCCCGAGGGCACGCGTGCTCACTCACATATACCCACCCACAAATGCACACTTTGTACACGTGTAAAATAGAAATGAATCTACAGTAGATTATCGGACATGTACTTTTTCACTTGAAGGAAGCATAGCTTCTTTTTGGCATGCGTGAATTCGGGGTCACTGTTAAGAGAAATCAGAGTTACTGGATCATGAGCACTGCTATATGAGGCTATCGATCCGATAACTAAGATGAGCACCAAGTGGCTAATGGGCAGGTAGCGTGTGCAGCATGGATGTGGGAGATGGAGACATGATTCCCGTGTGGAGTAGGAGATTCCAGCACACTGTTTGGAGTGACTCATAATGTACAACGTATTGTCTGATCCTGGAATTTTACTTTTAATATGTCCAGACTGTGGTTGGTGGAGCCAACTGTGGAAAGGGAAAGGGATGCTCAGTGGGACTCCTGCATGGTCTTACGTGATACTGAACCCAGGCATGCACGTTGGCAGGTTGCTGTTAGGATGTGGCAGACTGAAAATCGAGTTGTGATGCTTGCTATGCTTGGTGGCTTGGACTGTTTCCTGAGTATTCTCTCTCTCTCTCTCTCTCTCTCTCTCTCTCTCTCTCTCTCTCTCTCTCTCTCTGTGCTTAGGCTAGAGGTTAGCATTGGTGTCTTTCTCTATCCCTCTCCGCCTTTCTTTTTGAGACAAGGTCTCAGTAAACTGGAGCTTGCTGGTTCTTCTAGACCAGCTGGCATATGAGTTCCAGAGATCCGCCTGTCTCTACCACCCCAAGAAGAGAACCACAGGTGTATGTGACCATGCCCAATTATTTACATGCACACTGAGGCTTGAACTCCAGTCCTCATGCCTGCCCAGCAAGAGACTTATGCACTGAGCCACACACCCCCACCCCTGGGGACACATTTTAATTTAAAAGCGTCTCCGACACCTTTGCTATGGTGGTCATGATGAGTGTGAGAGATGTGAGAGATTCTGCCCCTACTTGTTTATCCTTGTAAAGTAAATTATACCCCAGGGGGCTTGCCAAGAATATATCTGAGCTGCATAATTCTATCTTGTAACCCAAGGTCGGATCATTCTCCTGCAGAAAGTCCAAACTGCCGCAACAGGTTTGTTGCTGGAGAACATATAGACATTTATTCTTTTGGAATCTCATTTTCAGGTCATTTAAGATGATGTCACGGAGACCTGGTCTTCCAGGCCTGTGTACAGGTTCTTTATCTCTGTTCATTAAGTTCATTATGTTGTGAAACTTAAGGGCACAAGGCAGTCTTTTGTTTTTGTTTTGGTCACAATTCTTTATTTAAAAAAATATTTTTTTAAAATTTATTTTATGGATATGAGTGACCTGTCTTCAGGCACATGAGAAGAGGGCACCAGATCCCATTACAGACAGTTCTGAGCCACCATGTGGTTGTTGGGAATTGAACTCGGGACCTTTGGAAGAGCAGCCAGTGCTCTTAACCACTGAGCCATTTCTCCAGCCCAAATGATATTTTTTAAAATTGTTTTTATTGAGCTATATGTTTTTCTCCATTCCCCTTCTTTCCTCTCTCCTCTCCCTTTCCCCTCTCCCATGGTCCCAATGTTTCCAATTTACTCAGGAGATTTTGTCTTTTTCTCCTCATGTAGATTAGATCCATGCATGTCTCTCTGTGGTCCTCTTTGTTGTCTAGGTTCTCTTGGATTGTGGATATAGGCTTTTTTTTTTTTTTTGCTTTATGTCTAAAAGCCACTTATGAGTGAGTACATATGATATTTGTCTTTCTTGGTCTGGGTTATCTCACTCAATGTGATGTTTTCTACCTCCATCCATTTGCCTGCAAAATTTAAGATGTCATTATTTTTTCAGCTCCATTGTGTAAATGTACCACATTTTCCTTATTCATTCTTTGGTCGTGGGGCATTTAGGTTGTCTCCAGGTTCTGGCTATGATAAACAATAGTTGAACACATGACCTTGTGGCATGATTGAGCATCCTTTAGGTATATGCTTCAAAGTGGTATTGCTGGGTCTTAAGGAAGGATGTTTCCTAATTTTCTGAGAAATTGCCACACTGACATACAAAGGGGCTGTACCAGCTTGCATTCCCACCAGCAATGCAGAAGTGTTCCCTTTGCCCCACAACCTCTCTAACATAAATTGTCATCAGTGTTTTTGATCTTGGCTATTATTACAAGTGTAAGGTAGAATCTCAGAGTTGTTTTGATTTGCATTTCTCTGATGACTAAGGAAGTTGAACAAGTGTGTTTCAGCCATTTTAGATTCCTCTGTTGAGAATTTTCTGTTTAGGTCTGTACCCCATTTTTTATTGGATTATTTGTTCTTTTGATGACCAATTTCTTGAGTTCTTTGTATATTTTGGAGATTACCCTTCTGTCCAATTTGGGGTTGGTGAAGATCTTTTCCCATTTTGTAGACTTGTCCTTTGTATTGCAGAAGCTTTTCAGTTTCAGGAGGTCCCATTTATTAATTGTTTCTCTCAGTGTCTGTGCTGCTGGGGTTATATTTAGGAAGTGGTCTCCTGTACCAATGCGTTCAAATGTGCTTCCCACTTTCTCTTCTATGAGGTTAAATGTAGTTGGTTTTACGTTGGGGTCTTTGATCCATTTGGACATGAGTTTTGTTGGTCACAATTCTTAAATACAGTGTCTTCCAGAGAATGGCTTGCTTCAGTGAATCCACAGGGTGTGTGTTTACGTTTGAAAAGTCAATATTGTGATTGGCATCCCTAGGTACTGACGCAGGCAATTCCTTGTGTTTGTGTGTGTGTGTTGTGTGTGTGCACAGTGCACTCTCCTAGCATACAAATCAACAGCAGGCCTTGATCTCTGCTCTCCACGGTATCTCTTGAGACAGAGTCTCTCGGTAACCCTGGAGCTGGCCAGCTGGAGAGCTCCAGGGAGCCCCCTTCTCCTCCTGCTCATGCTGGGATTGTAGGTACGCACCACCATTCCTCTTCTACTTGAGTGCTGGGACCCTGAGCTCAGGTCCTCGTGCTTGAGCGGTAAGCACTTTAACCACCGAGTTGCCCCAGTTTTAGGAAATACTTTGAAGTAGCAATCACAACTAATCCTGGTATAGGGTTTGGCCAGCCAGGGCTGCCTGACTTCGTCACCAAAGGCCATCTACAAGAAAAGTTCTCTATCAGTTACTGTGACACTTGGCAGACCCTTGCCCGTGTTTTCTGTGCTTCACATAGATGTGCGTGCATCCTGGGTGATAGGAATTGCGGAGCGCAAAGCAAGTATAATTCTGCTTCAGAATAAAGTGAGGTTAGCGAAGGCTGACTGTGTGGTTTTAGGTTAAACAGGAGCTTGGGGAGGCCTCTGGGGCTCCTCTGAGGGGTCAAGAGACTTCTTTAGTCACATAGCTCTCATCAGAGGTCTACTCGAAGAAGCACTTTGCAAATTATAGCTCCCTGCAGTAGTAGCCATTTTCTCTGCATGTGGACATTTCTAGAACTTTTCAAAGGAGGCCAAGGGTGAAGCTTATTGGGGTTGAGACTTGAATTTGGATTTGATTCCTAAACCTGTCTCTGTCACGCTAGCTTACCTCTCCACTCACCCAGGGCATTTGGGCCTCCTGAATGGTTTTAGAGCAAGCTCAGGAGGCTGGCTTCTGTGACAGCTGAGGAGCTGCCCCAGGAGATGTGTCTCCAAGTATCGAAGTTCAGACCACATGTGTTGTGGGTCCCTTGCTGGGTATTAACCTCATCAGAGCAGAGCCAGGGAGAGCATGGGGCAGTCTGGTTGGCGGAGGCCCCTTCTGTGTTTGCTCTGTCTGATTCTCGTTGTTCAAGTTTCTGAAGCATGAAACCGTTACTTGAGAAATAGGTCTGGGAGACACGTTAGGTTCTATAGAAGTTCTCAGAGCAGCCATGCCTCTAGTTTTCCAAGATAACACTAGAAGCTGTGGGCTGTGTGTGTGTGGGGGGGAGGGGCAGAATGTTAATCTCAGACATCATTCCTCAGGATGTCATCCATAGCCCCCCTTTTTTAAAAACCAGGAATAGGCTCCATTATTTTGTCCCTGAAACACACCAGAGAGACTTGTCTAGTCAGTGAGCTCCAGGGGTCCCTGCTGTGCTGCCTCTGCCTCTTCTATCTGGGATTTTGAACATGTATCAGCGTTCTGTTGGCTGAACTCAGCTTCTTGTGCTTGCGAGGCAAGCACTTCACTGGCTGCCATATCCCCAGTCCAGCAGACGTCTTTATTCACTGACAAAAGGACAAGGACTTTTCTCAATAAATATTAAGTACCCAATTCACAGAAGGACTTGTAGCTCTTGCATAAGGACTCTAGATGTGTGAAGGGCTAAGTGTGAAGCTAGAAATCAGTGAGGGAGGGAGGAATTGGAAGATTCTGGTGTTGACACAGCTGACAACCGGGAGACAAGGGGACTCTCCGCCTTTGAGGGAGAGGGCCAGGGGCACTCTTGTCTTGGCCCCATCCTGCCTTTAAGTGGGCAAGTCATGCTAGACTTTCAGGATTCTGGGACATGTGTCTGTATCTCATTGGGTGGCAGTTCTTTGTTTTATGAGACAGGTTGCCTCCACTAGCCTCAGATTTATTATACAGCCAAGGATGACCTTGATTTTCTGATCCTCCTGCCACCTCCTCCCAAATGCTGGAATCACAGGCTTGCACCATTATACCTGATTTACATGTGACTGGATTGGAACCCAGGGTGTCATTCATGCTAGACCAGCCTGGTCTACAAGAGCTAGTTCCAGGACAGGCTCCAAAACCACAGAGAAACCCTGTTTCAAAAAAACAAAAAAAAAAAAAAAGAATTCTAGCAACTGAACTACCTCCCTAGTCCCTGTTTCTTTCCCTTTTGAGACAAGGTCTCTCTTTGTAGCCCAGGCTAGCACTGCACAGCTTCTATGTGTCCAGTTCTCTGCCAGTTTCTTAGGATTGTCACAGGATTGTGTTTGCTAGAAGACAGCTTATGGTGATTGCCATGAGATTGGTGGTGGCTTGGGGTACAGAACAAGATCCTCTCTCCAAACACCACTCAAGTTGTGTTTTTCTAGTGGTAGTGGTAGTAGGTGTGTGTGTGTGTGTGTGTGTGTGTGTGTATGTATGTGTAACCAGAGAATGATGTTCATATTTTTCTAAATTTTAATTTTTGAAATAGTTTCTCACTGAGCTCAGTGCTCACATATTTGGCCAGGCAAGTTGACCAGCGAGCTTCAGGGGTCCTTCTGTGCCTGAGGTCACAGCTTATGCGGATACTGAAGATCTGAACTCAGGTCCTTATGTTTGTGTGGCAACCACTTTACCAACTGAGCCATCTCTTTGGCCCTGAATTTTCTGGAAAGTTCAGGAAGTCTGGCCATCTGGGGTTGTTTACTCTAGCTAGTCAATGACTGTATCACATTGTCCCTTGTTTGGCAAAGCTCCTTTCTCTTCCTCTCTTTCACCAACCTGTGTCTGGTTAGGTGGATATCTTAGCTTAATAGTTCCGAATGTTAGGGCCAGGCGTAGTTGCGTACACTTTTAATCCCAGCACTCAGGGAGGTGAAAGCAGGCATATCTTTGAGTTTGAGGCCAGCCTGGTGTACAGAGTGAGTTCCAGGACAGTCAGCCAAAGATACACAGAGAAACCCTGCCTTGAAAAAAAAACCCCAATCTTAGATGATCAAGGCTACCTTGCTTACCTTGTTATGATCATTGCTACCTTGCATACCTGGCTCTAGACCAGTGGTTCTCAACCTGTAGGTCACGACCCCCCTTGAAGTGAGGGGTGTCAAATGACCCTTTCACAGGGGTCACCTAAGACTATCAGAAAACACTAAGACTATTAGATACTTGTGTTATGATTCATAACAGTAGCAAAATTACAGTTATGAAGTAGCGATGGAGATAATTTTATGTTTGGGGATCACCACTACATGAGGAACTGTGTTAAAGGGTCACAGTGTTAGGGAGATTGAGAACCTCTGCTCCAGACTAATAGGTTGGAAAACTTGGAAAGGAAGGAGAGCTATTCTTGTATCTAAAACATCTCCCAAGGTGACCTGATACACACTCAGAGTTGTAGAACAAGTATCGACTTGACTTTCTCGCCAGTTCTGAAAGCGAGAACCACCAAGGAAGAAATGAATTGTGATAGCAGCTGATCTGACCCCATTGATGGAGGGTGTCAGGAAAGAAGTTCAATGCTAATTGAACTCATAGGCAAAATCAGGTCATTCTTCTAAAGCAAACACCCAGATGGCATATTCATGGCAGGTTTGCTAAGGTATTAATAAACTCCCCTCAGATCCTACTGTGCCAATAGAGAAATCTAAATCATTCTAGTAATGATTATGGTCATTTTTCCCCCTTGCATGGGTGATTATAAAAGTTGTTTGAATTTGGTTATAAATCTAGTGGTCATAAGGGGTGAGTGACACAGATTTAGTTTATCTGAAGAAAGGGAGAAAAGGAGCGAGAGCAGTTAAAATTAACTTTGGTGGTTCTGTCTGACTATGACTTCATCCAGCTGTAATTGACTCTCTATAAATCAGCCTTGTCTTTGCTGCTCGCTGCCTGGCTCCCTCCTGCCAGGATCACATTCTAGGCTGTACATATCACCATCCTTGATTGTTACAAAACCCAAGCTAGCAAATCAAAGTCTGATCTTCTCAATGGGAAGCTGAGAAAAAAAAATCTGCTCAGTCACTATCCATTTCTGCTGTATACAAAGGGATGGTTGAAGATTTTTTTTGTTTTGTTTTGTTTTGTTTTTGTTTTTCGAGACAGGGTTTCTCTGTGGCTTTGGATCCTGTCCTGGAACTAGCTCTATAGACCAGGCTGGTCTCAAACTCACAGAGATCTGCCTGCCTCTGCCTCCCGAGTGCTGGGATTAAAGGCATGTGCCACCACCGCCCGGCCTGGTTGAAGATTTTAATTATTTATTTTTCTCATCACTATAACCACCATAATTGCAGACCAGAAGCAACATAGACAAGGTTTATTTCCATTTACATTCTAGGTATTTTTACATTCCAGCAGGACTACAACCTATCCCTGTGGGAAGGCTCCACAGCAGGAATGGAAGCTGACTGGTCACACTGCGACCACAGCTGGGAAGCAGAGTGAGTGTAAGAAGTCGGGTGGGACTGTAAACCTCAAGACTCAAGCCCATTGATGTGTTTCCTCCAGAGAGTTCCACAGCCTTCCCAAATAGCATCACCAGCTTCCCAAACACCCAAGCTTAGACATAGGAGGCAGGGGCAGGCGTGTTCCAGGGATTTGTAGCATGGGAGTTGTGGTCATGCCTGCAGTGTTCTTACCCAGGGAGTTTTTGAGATGCCCTGAGTTTGCCTTCTGAATGGCAGTGAGCTGAACATGTTTATGGCTTACCATATTGTTTCTTTGCATTTCTTTATTTTATTTTTTGGTGTGTGTGTGTGTGTGTGTGTGTGTGTGTGTGTGTGTGTTCCATAGACAGCTTGCAGGAGTCACTTCTTTCCTGCCTTGTGGGTCTCAGGGATCAAGCTCAGGTTGTCAGCCTTGGTAGCAAGTGTCTCCATCACTGAGACATCCCAGCAGCTCTTTTTGTTTGTTTGTTTGTTTGTCTGTTCATTGAAGCTGGGTCTCTGGATTTAAGGTTAGCCTGGAACTTCCTTATGTAGCCTGACTATGGCCTTGAGCTGCTGATCCTCCAGACTTTGCCTCCACATTCTGGATGTCTAGGTGTGCACCACCACACCCAGGTTAGGTGGTGCTCTAGACTGAATGTGTTCTTAACAACAGAGCTTTACACACAGCTCCTATCATTTCTGTTTTTTAAGGACATTAAATAAACTGTGTGTTTGCACATATGATCACCCATCAATCTCTGTGCAGGAAGAACCTGAAAGAGCAGCACTGACCAAGAGCTAGATGGCACATGATATTCAGAAGTGGGCTGGGCACTAACAGCTCAGTCAGGGGTTTCTGAATAGTATGTGTTGTGTGCTAATAAAAACCATTTCCATTCTTAATGGCCTGATGCTTAAAGGCAGAAGGATGCATTAGGGAAACAGGTCAAAGTAAAAATGACTGGGGATTCTATCAATTTCTCTTGAGTTGATCTTCCGTTTACCAAAAAGTTAAATTATCCCATGGAAATTCTTTGGGCATATATTACAGCATTTTAAAAGAAACAACATTTAGAAAGAGAACCAATAATCTTGTCTCTTCATCTATCAGAATTAAAAACTTGACACTTGCAGTGAGTTACTTCTAGAGAAGTGTTTCAAACAGTAAAGTAGAACCCATCTGTCTGCTCCTAGCATGTGGAATCAAAATAAACAAGAACAAAATTAAAACATACAAAAGGGAGTTGGCCATGTGAATTAATCTTACCCTCCCTTCTGGGTTCTGAACTAAAGGCAATAGAAGCATCTAGATAAAGATTACAATGCAGAGCTAGGTTGATAACTTTGTAGGTGATATACAAAGGACCCTCAAATCTTGCTGTAAAGAAACAGGAACTGTAGTGTGTGTCTGTCATCCCAGCGCTGGGGAGGGAGAGACAGGTGATTCCCTGGGACTTTCTGGCCACGGTCTCGCCTACACATTGAGTTTAAGGCCAATGAGAGACTTGTCTAAATAAATAAATGTGTACTGCACCTGAGGAGTGACAGCCAAGGTTGACCACTAGCCAGGCTTCCATACATTCTTGCAGACCCATGCACACAACCCCACGAACACACATGTGCCCTCAATGTACACAGTAACATATAGCAATCCGAGTCAGTCTTCAGCATCAGATAGATGAACATGAAAACATACCACGGCTCTACTATTATGAGAGATCAGAATTGGAAGCTGTGACTTGGGTGTGGACTTCCGTCCTTAGCTGCCCTAAGTGATGACTAGGCAGTCACGGAAGGCTATGCATTAGGGCATAGCCACCACGCTCACTTTCAGCAAGAGAACTGCAGCCTAGTGTCTGTCTAGACGTCTTCCTGCCCTGAGACACAGTCCTCCCCACAAGCCTCTTTGCCAGGCACGAGACTGGCCATTCTGCTTTCTTCTTGGGAAATGATTATATGTCTTACATGTTAGTAAGTCTAGTAGAGTCTTCGCTTTATAAACCACTTGGTTTGTTTTGAAACCCAGGTAACTCAAACATCTGGCAGTTTCTTGTGTAGGCTTGACTGTAGAACCAGTCTTTAGAGGTTGGCTTTGAATCTGCCTTTGACCTCCACACTGAATGCTTTCTAATGAACATGTAATCTTGGAGCTGATGTTGTGGACAGAACTTACTTTTTTTTTACACAAGTAAACACAAACTGTTGTTCATTAAATGAGCAAACTAACTTGCCATTAATCACTTGGAACATTAACTGTCAAGATGAATGAAATGGAGCTAAGGACACTGTTCAGTTAGTAAAGTGTTTGGTACCCAAGCTTGAAGGCCTGAATTCAGATCCTTAATATCCGTATAGGAAGCCAGACAGTACACTTTGAGCCTGTAATTCCAGTGCTAGAAAGGAAGAGATGGGAGAATCCTTGGGACTTGCCATCCACTCTTTATAGGGGAATTAGCAAACTCAAGGTTCAATAAAAGACTGTGTCTCAAGAATTAAGGTGGGAAGCAATTGAAGAAGGATCTGGTTCGTCTCTCGCCTCTACACTCATGTGTGCATGCACACCTACCATACATGTCACATCTACAGTCCACATGTGCAAAAAATGGGTAAGCTTCATAAGCTTGAACACATTGCATTTATGAAGATTTTAATACCCTGTCATGTGTGACTAGAAACTAAGAGATGATTACATTGCTGGGCAATGTAGGTGTGTAGTCACTTGGACAGGAGTGAGCGCATTGCTAAGGCAGAAACTCGTTTCTCACAAGGGATCAGGTGAAGCAGGTAGAGAAGAATTCAGGCACTGTGTATCCCATGCGTCTCTTTTCAGTAGAGTTTCCTTCAGCAAAACTTTGAAAGAAAGGGCATGAGTAGTCATGAAGATGCAGCCACGCACGCTGGAAAATATGGGTAGTAAAGCATTTTCAGAAACTTACGCTATTGGTTGACCGTCTCTTCTGTCCAGCAGTTGAACAACTGCGCTCACTGAGGCTCAGGGTAGTCCTACTCTTGAGTCAGCTGCGGAAGCATTCGTGGTTACCAGGCAGCTCTAAAGTGAGCACTAACGAAATTACTAGGCAAGCACCACAAGCTCAGAAGCTCCTTTCCGCCATGTCTAATATGGACATGAGCAGAGAACACAGCTGGGGGTTATTTATATTATCAGAAATAAAAGTTGGAAGATTTATATCCAGGTTTCATCTTTGACCGAAATTCTCTGTGTGTCTGTGTCCACACACGAATACATGCGTGTGAAGGCTAGACATTGACCTCAGCTGTTTTTCCAATCATCCACCTCCTTTGACAAGTCTCACTCCTGGCTTTTTATGTAGGTATGAGGAAACAGTATCCTGACTGTACACTATAATGTTTTAGGGAGATTGTATATGACATTCCTGTTTGGGCCACACCCCAGATGAACTGGATAAATATCCCTAGGTGGGGTAGGGGTGAAAGGGCAGGCTATGTGAACATGAGCTAATTCATCATTTGTTTGTTCCGAGGGCTTGGGATGCCAGCTAGGCTGACCTAAGACTGCTGTATAGTTTGGGAGACTTGACCTTGGTTATCAGTCGCAGAACAAATGGACTTAGCATCTAGTGTGTGACTGCCTAATTCCTCCGCAAAGAAAATTCATACCTGGGGTGTTTGGGACCCTGAGACTCCTGCAGCTGTCTGTGGCGTGTGCATTGACTGTCCTTATCTGAGAGTTGGTGAATCCATTCTAAGGTCTAAGTCTCATAACCCTCTGATGGTTGTGTTGCGCCAGCTAGACTTTAACCGGGTGATCTTAATCTGGTCTAGTTTTTTGGATGGATTGCTGTCCTTTTTCTACAGATAGAATACTCTTGGTGTGGATCAGCACCCTGTCTGGCTCCTCCATGGATAAGGCAGGAGGGCCCTCTTGTAGGATGCCTGGTCATTGAGCAATCATTCATTAATGGCTTTTCTGTTGATACTATTGCTCCCTATATTTAAGATAATTTTAATTCTTTTTATAATGGTTTTCTTTAACTCTGGAGTCACTTGGGTGTTGGCATTCATGTGTATTTTCTTATATTTTTCTTTCTTTCTTTTCTTTTGTTTTTTTTTCTTTTTTTAAATTTATTTATTTATTAAAGATTTCTTTCTCTTCCCATTTCCCTCCACCC
>NW_026068005.1:969589-1041403 GCF_014885135.2 Alexandromys fortis | reverse complement strand
ATATAAAGAACTCAAGAAACTAGACCGTAAAAGGCTAATCAACCCAATTATAAAATGGGGCACTGAGCTGAACAGAGAACTCTCAACAGAAGAAGTTCAAATGGCCAAAAGACACTTAAGGTCATGTTCAACTTCCTTAGCAATCAGGAAAATGCAAATCAAGACAACTTTAAGATACCATCTTACACCTGTCAGAATGGCTAAAATCAAAAACACCAATGATAGCCTTTGTTCGAGAGGTTGTGGAGAAAGGGGTACACTCATCCATTGCTGGTGGGAATGCAAACTTGTGCAACCACTCTGGAAAGCAGTGTGGAGGTTTCTCAGGAAATTCGGGATCAACCTACCCCTAGACCCAGCAATACCACTCTTGGGAATATACCCAAGAGATGCCCTATCTTTTGGTTTTTTGAGACAGGGTTTCTCTGTGTAACAGTCCTAGCTTTCCTCAAACTTACTCCGTAGACCAGGCTGGCCTCAAACTCACAGAGATCCTCCTGCCTCTGTCTTCAGAGTGCTGGGAGTAAAGATGTGTGCCACCACCACAAGACCAAAACTGTAAAGTTCCTTAAAATATTTTTTGGATTCCCCCATTTATTTTTGTAACTTAATTGCATGTTAGGCTCTTGAGTGTAAACTTTGTAGATGGCAAGGTCTCCCGCTTTGTCAGAAGGCTGGCAATGTTTTCAGAATTCTTCGGGTTGCTGTGGTTTCAAACTGTGTGGGTGGGAAGTTCTGTCAAGTGTGAATAATTTTATGGCTTTTGTGAGTGGAACTCACAGAACATGGGGCAGTCATAGGTGACAGGGTAGTCACAGCTTCCTGGTCACCCTTGTCCACTTCCCAGTAAGATGTGTACCTTCACTGTCCCTCCCCTCTGTAAGTGGACACTCACGATGCAAATGGCTGGGCAGGGGAGACAAAGGTGTGTTCAGGGTTTTGAAAAAATTGTATTTGATTTTTAAGTTACATTTATTTGCTTGTGTTTTAGGGTAGATGTGCCAGTCAGAGCATAGCTTGAAAAATCCTTTGGAGCACAGTATGAAAGCCCTAGTCACCCAACTTACAAAATACCCTGTGGTTCTAGAATGGTCTGCATTTTAGCCATAGGTAGAATAAAGCTATGAATCTTCCTAGTGTTTTCTGTGTTTGGGGCTTTTTCGCCATCTCGGATTTTTCAAAAGATTCCAGAAAGTCCACAAATGCTTCATATTTTGTTTAACATAGATTTTTAGGGCTAGCGAGATGCCTCAGTGAGTAAAGGTGCCTGCCTCCAAGGCTGATAACCTACATTTGCTTGCCAGGATCCATAGAGTAGAATAAGAGAACCAACTCCAGCAAGCTCTGCTCTGACTGGCACATCCACCCCAGAACTCATGAGAAGGTGGAAGAAGAGAGTTCTGGGGATCCAATTCAGGCTGATATGATTGCAAAGCAAACACCCATACTGCTTCACCATCTGTCTGCTTGGCGCCCTCTTCTTTTGCCATAGACCTCTCTCTTGCCCTGAGCTCAGCAGTTTGGTTATGCTGGCTAGGGTGTGAGCTCCAGGGCTCCAGATAGCTCCACTTTTCTGTGCCAGAATCAACACTCCTGGCTTTTTACTGTAGGTTCTGGGGTTCGAACTTGGGTCCTGAAGCTTGCGAAGCCATCTGAGCCATCCCCCCCAGCTCCAGGATCCCTTACCTCTTGGGACCTGTAGGAAAGCTGAAGCAGGACTGCGTTGTAGAACAGTAGACAACTTTCTCAGGGTTGCCCTTTCTATTCCAAGAAGGACGGGTTCTGCTATTCTGGGGACCCAGGAGTATTTATGCAGGAGGTGAGGTTGAGTCAAGACACTGGAGGTGTGGGTGTGGGTAGCAAAGCTAACAGAGGCAAGCACAGATGGCTGGGGAAATCCTGAATATTGTCAGAGAGAATGAAGATAAAGATGGGTCTCTTAGGCAAGGTTAAAGATAGATAGGAATGGATTCAGGTAGTGCGTGGTTCTGACAGAAGTATGAAATGGACCGAGTTAGAGCAGGCAGTCACAGTCAGATTGTATGATGTTGTCTGTGGGACTGGTGGGCGCTGGGTTGGTGCTGGCTTCACTGCTGAATGAATGAGCATCTCTAACTTTTGTTTATCATCAGGATTAAAGGCCTGCAACCCCCCCCCCCCCCTTTAGCAGGGCTTCTCTAGCTTTGTCCACCCTCTCTAGGGCCAGCGACTGCTGAAACACACAAAGCCTCCAGGGAGGCCTAGTTGGAAGGACTTGCTTGGTCAGAGTGGTTCTCACCGCTTTGGGCTGGGCTGTTTTCTGAAATGCCCTCATCTGAACAGCATCTGCCAGGCAACGTGTGCCAGGAGGCACCTGGAGCATAGGCTGAGGTTGATGCTGAGATGCTAAGAGTGGCCATCCATGTCTGGGGAACAGTCCTCCCCACAAGCCTCTTTGCCAGGCACGAGATTGGCCATTCTGCTTTCTTCTTGGGAAATGATTATATGTCTTACATGTTAGTAAGTCTAGTAGAGTCTCCGTAAGGGTCGTGCTGCTAGCCTTGGTCAGCCCTCTGTGATGGCATGGTGTGGTTGGTGTGGTCTTTCTGGACCCTGGAGGATGGGGAAGGAGACTGCTGGAGACCCAAGAGGCCTATTTGCTAAACAGAACTCCAGTCTCCAAGCTTTTGGGGGCCTTTGGTTCTCACTGCCCTGTTGGAAGGTTGCCACTCTCACCATGTAGAGTGCATTGTTGCGGTGTCTTCATAGTTACATATCTGCAGTAGTAACTTCCTATGGCCAGGACCTGGCAAGAAGTATCATCAGAGGTAAAGGCTGGCTCAGCAGCTAAGAAGGGACACAGTCCGGCATGGGAGGGAAGGCAGGGTGGTGGGAATGCGAGGCATCTGGTCACTTTGCTTATGCAGTCACAAATCTGAGGACAGAGGTTAAACAAATCTAGACTCCGAAACCTCAAGGCCTACCTCCAGTGCCCCACCTCCAGCAAGGCTCCTTCTCCTGAAGGCTCCACAGCCTTTCCAACAGCACCACCAGTGGGGACCAAGTGTTCAAGCTCATGAGCCTTTGAGAACCATATTTAGGACACGTCTGCCTCTTCACAACCTGTTTTAGACCCAGCCCTTTTCATTGTCTCTGAAAGAATGCAAGGCAGAGAGTAGAGTCACAGTTAAAAATTAAGGGAACACGAGCAGAGGGTCCCACAGAGGCAACAGTTAGAAGCTAACCTTTGTCTGCAGGATCTGCCTAGCAGGGAAGCTGGGAGGCAGAGACAATTGTTAAAAGTTTACCTCTGTCCACATGGCTGCCAGGATGGCTGCTTTTAAGGCAGAAAGCATTTGTTAAAGGTTAACAGTGGCTGCCAGCTTTATTTTTTTTTTCTCCCAAAATGTGTTTGGACTTACAACTTTATATTTCTGTATTCCTTTATTTCTATATTTTATTCTTGGACTCTTCAGTGTATGTGTTCATTGGAGGCAGAGTGGGGAAGAAAGGTAAATCAGGACGGCTGCCAGCAGGTTTAACCTTTTATATTCTATAGTTTGACACAGGATTAAATTGGGGACAAAGGGCTTGTGAGCTGGGCTGTGGCTTGAGAGGAGGGGTTGAGGAATCTAGCATTGACCTTGACTCTAGGCACCTGTCCTGTGTTGATGAAGGGCCACAAGTTTCACTTTCCAGAGATGAAGATATTGACTGACCTGGCCAGCAGGAACTTTAATCAAGCCTCCCAGGGAATGGAGACCCTTATCCTAAAGCCTGACCTTGGGAAATGGAGGACTTCTGTGGGCCAGACACTTCATTACAATTTAAGAGCCAGTTTTCATTCCTTAAGGGCATGAGCACTGAGATGTTCCCTAAAAGTGTCCCTTTGCTTCTCAGTCTTACCATCCCCTCTGTTGCTCCTAAGAGGGAAGGTCCTGATTTCCTCTCTTTTCCCATTAGACTGGACCATTCTGATTTCTCTGCACTTATTAACTGAACTCTTGCCCTTAATGGTCTCAGGCTCTAGATCTGAACTGTAGGCGTTCATCCTTGGGATCAGGTGTGTCTAGTAAATTTGTAAAATTCCTGTTCTTGGTGTAATTAGGAGGACACAATGGATTTCCTGGTTCCGAGGTGGGGGGGGGGGATGATGTTTTTCCAAAGAATTATTTTGTTTAGACAGGCTACCACTGTTATGAATTTTTATCTGTTACCAAAGCCTGCACAAAATTTCCCAAAGGGAGAGACATTAATATTGAGAACCATTAAAAATGAAAGTGAAAAGGTGCTGGAGAAGAGTGGTCCGCAGTTTTGAAAGGCTGGAACTTTGTCCAGCAGCAATGGTCGCCATGTGGCCCACGCCAGGACCAAGTAATTAATAGTTTCTAGCAAGCTTTTCTTTCTCACTTAACTGACTGCTCTTGGGTCACACATGTAGCATCACTGATTTCTCCTTTTTCTGCCTAAAAACTGTGGTTTGCATATTCCTGTTTGGCCTGCCAGTTGATCAGCTGATGGTCATTTGTGTTGTTTTAGTTTTGGTCTGTTGTAAAGGATGCATACAAGGCTTTCTTCTTTGGTTTTTTGTTTTGTTTTGTTTTGTTGGATCTCACTGTGTAGGTAGCCCTGGCAGGTCTGGAACTGGCTTTGTAGACCACTGACCTCAAAGGCTCAGAGACCCGAGAACTGGAATGTGTGAGCTCACCATTCATATGTGTGCATTACCAGGTGTGGTACAAGGGTGTTTATTTGTTTTTGTTTGTTGTCGTTCCCCCCCCCCCCACTCAGAGACAGGATTTTCTCTGTGTAACAGCCCTGGTTATTCTGAAACTCACTTTGTAGACCAGGCTGGCCCCAACTCATAGAGATTCCAGAGATTCTTTTGCCTCTGGCTGGCGATTAAAGGCATGCACCACCATAACCCTGCCGTGTTTTGTTTTTAAATATATATGTGGGGACATCATGCTATTGTTTCTCTAGCTGGAATTCCTGAGTGCAGAATGGTCTGTACCCCCGTGTGGGCATTTGAGTAACTACTGAGCTGTTTCTCACGGGGTGTACCATTTTCTTTACCCACTCACAGTCCGCAGGTTCCGTGCCAACGTCTGGTGCCCTCGGTAACCATCCTAATTGGTTCAAAGTGATATCTTGTTGCTTACGTGGTATTTAGTTCTCCTTTTCCCAGTGATTAAAGATGTTGAATGTACTTGTAGGATCCAGGGCAGCTTGGTGCACACCTGCCAAGATAGGCTGTATAGACCAGCAGGAAGGTAGGCCTGAGTCTCAGTTTACCTTATGGCAATACATGGTTCCAGTAGAGAACACGAACTGAGACCACCCATGCTCCACCCAGGTACAGACCATCCAAAGAAAATTCCTAAAGTTCCAGCCATTGTAAATAGGATCACTTGGTGTCCCTTAGCCCAGCACACACTGTCCCTTTTTCACCAGGGCACCTCTAGGCAAATGTCAGCCAATCAGGGGTCCTGAACCTTAAAAAAAATCCCTCTGCTACTATAAAAACCCCACCCCAGCTGTTCTCAGGGCTCTCCAATTGTGCCAATACCTTGGGTACACTGAGAGTCTGAGTTCAGTTCATGAACTTGTGTAAGAATAAAGGCTCTTTGCTTTTATATATGGGACTCAGTCTCCTTGTTGGTTTTTGGGGGACTCTGTGGATCTGGGTATAAAGTGTATTTTTCTTTTTTTTGTTATTAGAACTGGCATGTGTCCTTGGCAAAAATTTTATTTTGATTGGGAAGAAAGGGAAGAAGGAAGGGAGGGAGAAAGATGAGAAGGAAGGAAGGAGAAAATGAAAGGAGGGAGGGAGAGAGGAAGAAGAGAAGAAAGGAGGTGGTACTAGCCTTTAGGGTGACCATGTTGCTCTCCTTTCCTTGTGTATGTGGGGAGGGTGCATGTTTATGTGTGTGTTGGTGCACACGTACATGCATGTGGAGATCTGAAGTCAGCCTCTGGTATTGTTTCTCTGGAGCCGAGCAAACATCATGTTTTTAGACACAGAGTCTCTCACTTCCCAGGTAGGCTGGGTCTCAGGGGTCTGACAGTTTCATTGACACTGGGGTTAGAAGTCACCACCATGTCCAGCTTTTTATGTGCCTTTGGTGTATAGAACTCAGGTCTGCAGGTGGCTGGGCAAGCACCTTTCTTACTGAGCTATCTCCCTAGGCCTGAGTGATTAATATTGTAAACAGACTTGCTGCATACTTTCTTAGCTCGAATGCCTGCTTTCTGATCGCCGTTGGTCTGAGTGCTCTGCATTGTGTGTGTGTGTTACTGCTGATCATCAAGTCCTCTCATGGGACCAAGGATGTAAGGATGTTATCCTAAAACCTGCCATTATCCTCCTGTCCCTCCGAGACATGCATCTTCTTATCTTCCCCGAGACAGACCCCTGAAGTCATAACAGCTTTCTTCCTAATGGGAATTACGGAGGTGAATGCTAAGGTGGTTCTCTGTGTGCTGGTAGCTTCCTTTGTTTCACATTCTGCTTCCTATGAGAGAAAAGGCCATTCCTGGAAATACAGTTGCTTTTGATTGGAGCCCGAGATGGCTCTGAACCCCCTTCAGAGGAGTTCAGAGGCGCACGTTCTGTTCCTGTTGCTGTGATACAATCCAGTGAGCAAAACTTGCCTCCAAGTCCATCATGGTGGGGAAGTCAAGGTGGCAGAAGCCTAAGCAACTGGTCACATTCCATCCACAATCAGGAACACAGAGCAGTGAATCCTGGCTCACCCTCTCCATTGTATACAGTTCAGGATGCCAGCCCAGGGAGTGCTTTCACCCATAGTTAAGATGAGCCTTGCCACGCATCAGTGTAATCTAGATAATCCCTCACAGGCTTGGCCAGAGGCCCGTCTCCCAGGTGAATCTGGATGCCAGCCTCTCCCTGATCTGGAATAATTTGGCTGGCTTAGCCCTCATTTTACGCCTAGAATGTACCATCTGGGTAGTTTGGACCTTTCCAAAGCAAAGCCTCCTACCGAAGGCCTGGTCTTCGCTCTAGTTTTTGCTCAGGCCTGTCCTGTGACTTAACCCCTGTCATCCTTCATTAATCTCATCAGTAAGGTTAACTGAGGAAGAGGATGGGACTTCCTGTCTGAAGGTTTATGCTTAATCTTGTCAGCAGTTAAGATCAGTCTCTAAAATGGTCACAGAAAACACCCAGAAGGTCCCCTTTTGGCTATGGCACCCTGCTAACACAGCCAGGGAAAGTCCCCTCAGATCTGAGGTGATAATGGGTGGATTATCTAGAAGGAAGTGCTGCTTCATGTACTGGGGGAGGGGGGATGGTGTTCAGAGTGTTAGCCCTCTGAAGGTGGGTGTTCCATCTTGCTCACATTCAGTCCCCAGGCCTAGGGGCGACAGGTACTCAGTCTATAGAGGGAGGATGCCATTCCACTGGCCACCATTGTGCCCCCAAGACAAGGACATGTAGCCATCAGATACTTTATTGTCCCCCTGTGGTCATTGTCTGCCTGTTTTTTGTTTTGTTTTGTTTTTTTTGTTTGTTTGTTTTCTGAGACAGAGTTTCTCTGTGTAACAGTCCTGGCTATCCAGGAACTTTGTAGACCAAGCTGGCCTTGAACTCAGAGAGCTACCTGCCTCTGCCTCCCAAGTACTGGGACTAAAGGCATGCTCCACCACCACTCAGTCCTGTTTGTCCCCAGGCCTGACCATTGTCTTCCTCTGAGCAGGTGCATGCAGGTAGTGCTTGACTTGTGATCCTTTGACCTAAATATTGGAACGTCAGAGTGGCGTGAGAAGCCATGTAGCCATACTGTTTTCGGTTTTCAGTGTTGCATTCCATAGATTGCATGAGATCCACACTTCGCTGCAGAGTAGGTTTTATGTTAGTTGAGTGTCTGTGCTCAACGGTAGGCCAAAACAAACGTTCTGAATATGATTTAAAAAGACTAAGCTGAAACTATGTTGCTTGGCTGGTTTTAAGTGTATTAAACACGGTTTCTACTTGATGATATTTTCAGTCTATGAGGGATTTATCATCCCAGTGAAGTAGGAGAGTCTGGATCTTTGTCCCAAGAGTTCTTTAAACAGGACACAGGGGCCCCCTGTATCAGTTTTCTATCACGGTGACAAAATGTTTAGCGCCATGACTCTAAAGAACACATACCTGGGCATACCCATCAACCCGCCTGCAATCTTTCCTCAGGCCCTCCTTGCTGAGAAACCCCAATAGAGATCACAGGCCCTGTCTGTGCTGTTATCAGATGGGAGAGGAACACCTTCACATCAAAACTCTGCCTTTGAATTTTCGTTTTGCCTCAGGACGGCAGTGAAAGTGAGAACCGCAGAGAAGCTGCCAGCCAGCCGGGTGCCTTGGGTTTCCTGTGCAGCAGGCATGCGATCCAGCGAGGTGCAGCTTTTGCTCCAGATAGCTGGGGCAAGAGGTTGGGTTGAAGCTCGGCGATAGAACGAATGTGTAGCTTGCACTCTGGCGCTGATCTCTGGCACTTCCAACATAAAGCTGGAGCAAAAAGACCCGAGCTGTGCCTCTGGTGTCTTCCCCTCCTCAAAGTCATTTATACTACCATGCTGATTGTGAAATCCAGCCGTGTTTGAACAACACAGGACCCGCTCCCCTTTCCTCCTTAGCGCTCTCTGGAGACGCTTCCACTTTCTTACTCAGTTCTCAAGCTGTATGCACAGACGTGGCTCCAGGCTCGCCATGACTTTCTATGTTCAAGTTACACATACACAAAGTACAGAGTGGCCCCCGGGACTCTGCCCTCCCCTTGAGCTGGCTGACATTTGGTGGCATATCCTTCCATCTCCTCTGTACCTTGCAAAACATGCTTCCTGTTTTGAACGAGGTCTAGAAAGGGGACAGCCCTTCCACACCTGTGTCTACACACTCAGACGCACACTTCCTCCAGTGTATTTGTACAACTTTATGGTGCTTCGCCACATTTCTCTTCTGGGCTCACGGCTCCCAGATTTTAGCCTAAAGCACACGGAGCCAGACGTGAGTGGGTATTTCGTGGAAAGCTACCTCAGTGCAGATGCTGTTCCTGATCTTTGTGTTTGGTTACGACCACGTTGCTAACTGTGCTCCTCCTTCACAGCAGAATGGAAGCCAGGGAAGGAAATCAGCTGACTCAGGAGCCGGAGTGAGAGCGGCCGCCGTTGTTGTGCACCCTCCGCCCCAGCCTGCACCATGAACTTGCCTTCACCTTCTGCGCCTTGAGAGCCACGGGAGGGCTACCTTGCTAGAGAGAGATGGCTTTCTTTACTCCCTGGAAGTTGTCCTCTCAGAAGCTGGGCTTTTTCCTGGTGACTTTTGGCTTCATATGGGGGATGATGCTTCTGCACTTCACCATCCAGCAGCGAACTCAGCCTGAGAGCAGCTCCATGCTGCGGGAGCAGATCCTGGATCTCAGCAAAAGGTACATTAAAGCGCTGGCCGAAGAAAACAGGAACGTGGTGGATGGCCCATATGCCGGTGTCATGACAGCTTATGGTGAGTGTGGAGGCACGGGGATGGCTTGCTCCGTTGGGCGTGCCTCGACTTTGGAGGGACATGTGGTCTTGTTACGGTTTGAGGATTCTCTGTTCTCATGGGCAGTGATCATATTTGGTTTTGCATGTGTATCCTTTTCATCTCTGTATTTGTATATGCGAGTGTGGATATGCACGTCAGAGGATAATCTCAGGTGCGAGTCCTTACATTTTACCTTGTCTGCACCAAAATCTCTTCTTGGCAGCTGCATGCCAAGCTAGCTGCCTCCCCTGACCCTCGGCGAGATTTTCTTGTCTCTGCCTCCCGTCTCTGTATAGACACACTGGGATTATACATGCATGCTACTGTATCTAGCTGTATGTGGATTTGGGGGAATCTGAACTCAGGTCTTCATGCTTGTCCAGCAAGCCCTTCTACGGACAGAACCACCTTCCCAGCCCACAGCTGTGCTTTAGAAAGGTAACACAGCGTTCTTTGTGGGACTCTAAGCTCCCGTACCCCTGTCCCCAGGCATGCCGGTCAGCACACTTGAGCTCTCTGCATTGTGTCTGTAGTCAGTCCCCAGTCCGTCAGCATATTTCTAGACTGTGCTCAGAGGAGTGTGTTCAGGGAATGCAGACAAACATTTTCATTATCTGTCCTTAAACAGAATGTAATTAGATGCGGGGGGGGGGACCGGGTGAGGGGGCTGATGTTTTGGATAACATCAAGGTCAGCGTGGAGCTAATAAACTGCCCTGTAGCTTTAATGTTTGATTTCTCAGGCTTTATTGTTGTCTTTGATTTTGCCCACTCTGAAAGAAATCTTCTTGTCCTCATTGCTCATTTTCAGGTGCCTCTAGTTCTTTTTAAAACGACACATGAGGGCTTTCTTAGCATGCTTGGAGCCTCTGGGTTGGATTAGTGCATAGGGGCACATGCCTGAAGATCAGATGCATAGGGCCATCCTCAGCTACGGAGGGCCTTTGTGGCTAGCCTGGGTCACATGAGACTATACACACACACACACACACACACACACCCACACACCCACACCATATATATATATTTAGACATATAAAAATAAAGTATGTATGTGAAATATATCTTATTTTTATGTTAGCAAAAGTTATGCTAAATTTAGAAAAATTGAAGGTATAAACAGAAAAACAAAAGAGGAGAATCACATAAAATTATGCTCTGCAATAAACATAATCAGCGTTTGGTGTATATTCTGATAGATTTTCCATCATCATGTGTGCATGCCCATCCATTCGTGTATCTGGGCACACGCACCACTGCACATAGTGGAAGTCAGAGGATAACAGCCTTTAGGCTGAAGTTGGTTCTCTCCTTCGACCATGTGGGTCCTGAGGATGGAACTCAGGTCATCAGGCTTGCATGGTGAGTGTTTTTACTCTCTGAGCCATCTCATCTGACCCTGATGGTGCAAAAATGCGCATACAAACACTTATGAAGTATATCCATGGCAAATGGACTTTGGGTTATACTGTCTTGGGAAATTCGTCCTCCCCGGATGCCCTTTGGTCACTGAGGATCCAGAATGACTGGGGTTTCTAGAGGGTGAGTCCTTGTTAGTCATCAAATGGAAAGCTGAGCCGTCCAACCCAGACTTCAATGGGCTCCGTGTTTGGGACTTTGGCTGTAGATGACAAATGTGGTGGTGTAGAAGAGCTGGTGTTTGCTTTGGGGCCCAGTCAAGGATATGACCTTGAGGAATAGCACTCTCATGATGATTAGAGCTCCTGCGACTGTAGCTGTGATTGGGCAGCTGGAATACAGGCTCAGTAAATCACAGGCACCCAATAGCTTGGTTCTGTGCTCTGGGGTGTGTGTGTGTGTGTGTGTGTGTGTGTGTGTGTTTGTGTGAAGAGAGGATACCCACAGCTGAGGAGCCCTCCTGTTCTTTCTCAATTCTTAGGGTCAGAATGGTCACACCATCTGCTTGTAATATATCTCTGCGAGCTTTGTCAGCAACAATCTTGGGGAGCGGGTAGCTCAGTTGGTAAAGTGCTTGCCATACTACCACGAGGACCTGAACTTGATCCCCAGTACTCATGTAAAACGACCAGACATGAACGGCAGCATGCACCTACAATCTCAGCACCAGGGAGGCTTGTTAACCAGCCAGCCTATCAGGAGCTTCAGGCTCACTAAGAGATCCTGTCTCAGTGGGGAGAGCGAACTAGGAAGGCATCCAGCATCGACCTCTTGCCTCTGTGTACATGCACACATTCACAAACACCACAGACAGACAGACAGACAGACAGACAGACACACACACACACACACACACGAGAGAGAGAGCAACAAATATGAGGTGCCCAACCACACAAGTCATATGACTCATTGATATGACTTATGTCGTCCATCAGTTTCAGAGATCAGTTATTGACAGAGAGGAAAGAATAGCACAGAACGTTGGTGTTGCATAAGTGTGATGTGGCCAGTGATAGATGCTGTCTTAAAGGTTTTAATCCTATATGTACTTTGTGTTCTGGTGGAAGCTTCACCCCAGCACCTGGTGTCCATATATCCAAAGAGTCTGGAATGTTTGGGTGGAAACTCTACTCCAAGCCCCCTCCCCTATCTCTCTCCAAACCCTCCTACCTCTCAGAAAGTCCACTGAGAGATGCTCAGGACCACTCCTACAGGGTACTTAAACTGCCCTCCAGAAAACAGGCTTGTGGTCTTCTTGCCCCAGCTCCTCTCTGGGGGGCTGGAAAATCATCCAGGAGCTTTGTAGCCTTTAAACCTGGGCCTTTTCTAATTTGGTTTGATTTGGTCTGATTTGGATTATTGTGGCAGTGGAGAGGCTTATCGGGGTACAGAAACCTTTCACTTTGTTATGCCCTTGTTGGGAAAGGGCAACGACTTAACAGTGATTTCCTCTAATCACAGTGTATCAAACTTTTTCCCTGGGCGACACAAAATATGAGCTATATATTTATAGACTTGTGATCTTGCTAGTTGTTTCTATTATGTGTTGATGAAAAGCTCAGAGTGCAGACTTCCTGCATATTTTAGAGAAAATATATCTGATCTTAGCTTTTTAGCACATATGCATGTGTGTGTGTGTGTGTGTGTGTGTGTGTGTATAATATAAAAGTAACCCAGGACTGGGGAGGTAGATAGTTTACAAGAGGACTAGGGGACCTGCAGTCAATCACCAGAAACATGAAAAAAAATCAGGCATACTTGGTGCACTATTGTAGTCTCAGCACTGGGGAGGCAGAGAAAGCTATATCCCTGGACTCGCTGGCCAGCTGACTTAGCCCACTTGGTGAGCCCCAGAGCAGCGGGAGACCCTATCTTAAACAAAGAACCAACAAGATGGATGGTGTAGACCCTATCTTAAACAAAGAACCAACAAGACGGATGGTGTTTTCAGAATAACAGTCCTACACACACACACACACACACACACACACACACACACACCTCTGAGTCTTCTGTTGGAATTTCAGCCATGTGTGTGTCATCGCAGGACATTGCATATTAAAGCACCTATAAGAATTATTTATTCCAACCCTTTCCTGTGGTGAGGTCTACTGAGACAGGGTTTCCTGGTCCTATTGATGTTTTAGGTTAGATAAGTCTGTATTTCAGGAAGATTTACTTACGTAGGGTTTTAGTTTTCTTCTGTCCCAGTTATACAGCACTCTGCCCAAAAGCAACTTAGGGAGGGAAAGGATTTATTTGGCTTACTCTTCCAGATCAGAGTCCATCATTGAGGGAAGTCGAGTCAGGATCCTGGATACAAGAACCATGGAGGAACGCCACTTGCTGGGTCACTCCCAGTCTCCATCCCTGACTCATTGATATCTTATGCCTAGATAGCTTACTTACATAGCCTTTGACCTCCTGCTATGAATAGTAACACCACAGTGGGCTGGGCCTTCCCATATCAATTAAAAAGTCCAACAGTCCCTCACAGACATGCCCAGAGAGAGAAGCTACTTGACTGAAACTCTTGCCAGGCCATTATAGGCTTTGTTAAGTGGACAGCTAAAATCACTAGCACACAGGGTAAGCTTTTAGCAGGAGATACCAGTAGCCCCTCCCTAGTTGTGACAATCAACAATATCTCCTGGTATGAGATAATAAAGGTGTTCTAACATAGATCACTGCTGTGTGGCTTTCATTTGGTTTGGTTTTGGAGTCTGGAGTTTGGTAACCTCACTGTTTCTTTGGTTTAGGATTTTGCACGCGAGTAACCAAGTGACGGTGATATTAGCTAGGGTGTGACCTAGTGCTAATCCTGGGAAGCTGGAGAGACATTCTTATGGCCCCACTTCTCCTTTAACTCTCCACCATTGGTAACATTGACAGATAGATGGCTCTGGAGAAGGCAGGAGGATCAGGAGTTCAAAGTCATCTTTGGCTACAGATGGAATTTTGGAGGCCAGTCTGAGCTACGTGAAGTCCTGTCTCAGGCAGATGCTGAGACTATGGGATGCTGTGTGGCTTAGCTGGGCTAGGTGGGTCATCTCTTGCTTGTCTGCCACAGACACAACCCATGCCAGTGTACTGCCTAGACATTTGCCCTGGAAAAATGAATAATTGATCCTCTGTGTCCAGGAATGGGTTAGCTTAAAGGGATCCCATTAGTAGATTGAATAAACTTTTCATTTGAGAAGGAACTTGATAGGAGTGAGAGGAGAATGAGAGAGAAAGAGACAGACAGAGACAGAGAGAGACAGAGACAGAGAGAGACAGAGACAGAGAGAGACAGAGACAGAGACAACGAGAGAGAGTGTATGTGAACATTACCAAAATGCATTATGTACTTGTCTGAGCTTGTGAGAGGAGAGGAAAGAGAACAGTCTCTCCTCCCATTCCCACATTGGTAGAACCAGAGGATCTTGGTCTACTATAAACAGGTAGAGTGTTCATCATTGGTTTTAGATGGTTTCTGATTCATTAGACTCCCTGCTTCCAGATCCCAGAAGAGCAGAGTTGATCATAGGCTTTGCCTATGAGCCAGGTTCACACCGCTGTTTAATGATGTACATAAAGTTGTGCTGACAAATGGCCTCTCTCATTGTTTATAGCAGATTCACTTACTTAGAACCATGGCGACAGCAACGTCCATTTCCCACAACTTCTGAAACATTCCAGTCCACCCTTCCCCGGTCACCATAGCCCATTCTCTGGTCATGGCCTTCAGGGATTCAGCAGCCCCCCAGGATTCCTTTGGTCTGAGAAAGTCAGCAATTTACAGCTTTTGGCCAAATCCTCTGTGCTACTTAATTTTGTTAAGAAAAAGAGAACACAAGCATATTCCATCCAAGGTCATATACATTCGGGCCTCAGCCTATTTCATTGTTTTTATAACATAAAGTATCTGTATGTGAAAGGAATGCCATTTCCACATCAGCCACCTTTGCAGCCCAGATGAGCTGTCCTGGAATTCTTGATTCGGGCATGAGAGGCTTCAAGACCTCTTTGCAATGAAGTGTTCCCTTCAGGCCTCTTCTCCACAGTTTTTCCTGTCTTTCTATCTTGCTTTAGTTCTGAAGAAATAAGAAACAGAAAGCAGGATGAAAAGCGACCTCTGAACTCCTTTTGGGACTCAGTCATTCAGATGGGCTGCTGGAAGGTCCCCAGCAGCCTGTGCAGAACAGTGGGGGCATTCATCCTTGGGGTGCAGAGGGTGTTGGCTCCTGCCTCCTCGCCACACCTGCTTATCCCAGGCCAGCACATCATGGGCTGTGCCTGTCAGGGCGTGGTAGATGCTGTCATTCACTCTAGTCAATAATGTTCTTGTTTCTGAGGTGACCCAATCTGTCTCTGACTGCTTGACCCAAATTCCCATCCCCAATGGTGCTCTCTTATCTAAGGCCAGGCCTGGGCCACTTCAGGCCTCTCATTCTGAAGATGCAGTGTAATGAGATCCGTAGTCCAGCTATATCCCGTGACTCTATCATCCCCCACCACTGGAGCGCTTATCTCCAGGGAAGCTCCTAGTGTTTGGTCCAGGTGTCACACAGTGATGGGGGATGGACCAGCAAAGTCTATTAAAATGGAAGCAAACTTTATTCCAGAAAAAGAAAAAAAAAATCACCATGGGGCACACAAGCCTATCAGCTATAGCTCTGACCACAGCCAGCGATTGGGCTTCTGTAGCTGTGGCATTGGGGGCTGGTTTGGAGCCTCCTCTTAGGGTAAAATCAAGCAAGCACTGGGTGTGGGTTAAAGCACTTTTACAGCCTTGAGGTCAGGCTTAACGTCACAGTACATTTTAAGTTTTACAGCTTTTGGTTATAGGACATTAGGATGTTAACTTAGGGTGTTTGTGAAGGCCTGGGGCTGACCCAGTCCTTTGCACTGTCCCTGAAAGAATGCAAGGCAGAGAGTAGAGTCACAGTTAAAAATTAAGGGAACTAGAGCAGAGGGTCCCACAGAGGCAACAGTGAGAAGCTAACCTTTGTCTGCAGGACCTGCCTAGCAGGGAAGCTGGGAGGCAGAGACAATTGTTAAAAGTTTACCTCTGTCCACATGGCTGCCAGGATGTCTGATTTTAAGGCAGAAAGCGTTTGTTAAAGGTTAACAGTGGCTGCCAGCTTTATTTATTTATTTATTTTTTCCAAAATTTGTTTGAGCTTACAAATTTCTATTTCTATATTCCTGGACTGTACCCTTTATTTCTCTATTTTATTCCTGGACTGGGACTCTTTACTAGTTCAGGCTAACACAGCAGGGAGCCTCTCCTAGCTACCTCCCACCCACAACCAGCTTCCTGCTGCCTGGTTTATCTGTGGCCTTTTTTGTCTTGGTCTCTGCCTGGCTTTTGGTTGCTGGGCTCTGAAGGCTCAGGTTGTCCACTTGACTGTCTCTCATCCTTAGAGACTGCCTGTGAGGGCCTGCCTTTGCTGGCTGGTGTGTTCCAAGCAGCTCTCTAGGCTTTGGGCATATGGTGGGGAGAGGGCTTTTCCGCTCTTGTGGGTGCCCCATCCCGGAGAACAGCAGGACAGTGTCAGAGAGCAATCACTCTTCCTTGGAAAATAGCAAAGGAGAAATTTGATTAGAAAAAAAATCCTAGAGGGGATAGAGAAATGGCTAGGCAATTAAAAGTGCTTTCTGAGCCAGGCAGTAATGGTGCCTGCCTTTAGAGGCAGGCGAATCCCTGAGTTTGAGACCAGCCTGGTCTACAGAGCGAGTTCCAGGTCAGTCAGGAGTACACAGGGAAACCCTGTCTCGAAAAAAGCAAGGAAAAAAGAAGTGCTTTCTATTCTTTCGGCATTCCCACTTGCTGGTGTGCAACCACTTGTGACTCCAGCTCCAGAAAATCCAGCACCTTCTTCTGGCCTCTGAAGGAGCCTATATTCATGTGCACATACCTACACACCACACACACACACACACACACACACACACACACACATACACACACACACACACACACATTTTTAAATAAAAGTTCCTGAGGAACTTTTTTACCTTGAGTGGTGAGAGAAGGCACCTGAAGTGTATATGCATACAGAATATTAGGGATCACTTTGGTTGATATATTCAAACACAATTTGTTTTTGTTAATTCTCCTCCCCTCTTTTTCTCCCATGCTTCTGTTTGTCCTTGTTCCTTCCATCCCCCATTCCACCCCATGGCCTCCTTTCTGCTTTCATGTCACTTGAGACTGTTGCCCTTCCCGCCCTCAGCACCTCCTTTTTCCCTCATGATCCCCTTTCTAGTTTCATAGCCTACACCCATACAGACACATTTGCATATGTACATTAATATATCTATTTGTAGATATATAGAGATGATACATATATATATAAAGGTAAACAGAAGTGTATATACATTAAAAGCTAGACTCTTGTATATGAGGAGGACATGTAGTATTTGTCTTTCTGAGTCTACATCACTTCACTTAATACAGTAATATCTAGACCACTCATTTTCCCACAGCTGAATAAAATCCCAACATGTATGTATGCCATATTTCCACTATCCATTCATGAGTCAATGGGCATCTAGGCCAATTCCTTACTTGGCTGTTGCGAATAGTGCAAATAAGTATCTCTGTAGTAGGCTAAAGTCCTGGGAGTTGTGTGTACCTGAATGACAATAGGAGGGGTGGGTCAAGAGGGGAGGTTGAGGCAGTGCTTGCCCAACAGGAGATAGGCCCACACCAGGGAGACGAGAGGGCCTGCCTGCCTTGAGGTGAAAGGCCCGATGGGAATGAATGGGGAGAGGGGTGCTGTGGAAATGACTGCTGGAGGGGCCCTGGTGCCCCTTGGAGAGACAGGGTGGGGTGCGGGTTGAAGAGGTACAGTCAGGCGGAGGGTGGAAGGGAGAAAGAGGACAGTTCTGGGCTTTGATCAGCAGCCAGGACTGAGCAGCCCGAAGTATCAGCTTTGGGCTGGAGGTGCCTCTGCAGGCTGGATATTTATGGCCAGGGTTTTGACTCCCGCCGGCACTGCGCATCCCCAGGTGACTCTTGGAGCTGTAGTCCAGAGCTGTTACAGCGCCTTTCTTTCAAGGGCTCCTGTGATAAAGGAGGAGGTGGCATGGGACAAACTGGCAAGCCTGGAAAGGTACTTTTTGGTTTTGTTTTCATTCTTTTGGGTTTTTCTTCTTGCCTCTGTTTTTTATCAGTAGGACCAATGAAACTGTCATGGGAGGGCTAGGACTTTCATGGAGTCTCCTGGAAAACTGTCAGAGAGGAAACAGCCTCTGGGCTGGAAGGAACAATACATTGTTACTGCAGAGGAGCTGGCAGGGGGAAAGAGGCTCCTGGATTGGCTAAGGATGCAGCTGCTGTGGTTAAGGAAAGGACTGCTTGGCGCCCTTAGAACCTAAAAATGGACCTCTGGGGCTTGGGGAGTTCCCCTCTGTGCTGTGGTGGACATTCGGCCAGACAGTTCTGTCAGAGGCAGGCCAGCCTCCCAAGTATATCAGCCCAGTGTGAAGATTGAGGAGGCGGCCAGTGAGGTGTGTGTGTGTGTGTGTGTGCATGTGTGTGTGCGTGTGCGCGTGTGCGCGTGTGCGTGTATGTGTGTGTGCGCGCGCGCACGTGTGCCGTGTGCGTGCGAATATGGGGCTCACCGCCTTCCCTATTGTTGAAGCCTTTTCTCCCACCTCGGGCTTGAGCAAAGGATGCTTCTCAGAAAGTTCTTCCCCTTAGCTGGTGTTCAGAGCCTGCCATGGCCCTGTCTCTTTCCACACCAGTGCCTCCGTTTCTTTTTCCTCTCAGATCAAGCCGGGCAGACCTCTTGCCGTGGTGAGGCCTTGAGGAGCTGCCTGCCATCCTCACTCTTGTTCTGAGTCGTAGAAGAGTGTTTTCCAGTGTTCTGGCCTCTGTGTCTTCTTTAGGCCCATCTTCTCAGTTTTTGAGAAGTCTGCCAGACCTCTTCACAGGAGGGCCACCCCGTGGTTCTCATCCTTCCTAACGTCTGGGCCAGCTAACAGTGTGGTCATCTTCCTCAGCCTGGTTGACAGAGACAGTGAGCACATCCGGTCTCTGTTCAAGGCTTTGCCTAGCGCACAGTAGGAACTAGGAATGAACAGTGTCGCCCCATCCCCCATCACCACAGGACCTGTCTCTGCATGGTGTCCTGACAACTGAGACTAAATGTGAGAAGCACAGTCCTGTCTTTAGTGAGGCAGGAAGTGGGAGAAATTCCATGTGGGCTCTACATCCAGGTTGCTCCAAGTAGTTCTTATGGGGGCACTTGATATGGCAACTGTTTGTTGTAAAATGTCCTGAGAGACCTGTTTCCATGTAGTGTGGGGACAGGAGGGTAGGACACCGATAGGGATGGATGAAGTCACCCACACACCAAACTTGGGGGGCAACTTCTGTTGCACAAGAGCCTAGTTGAACCCCCACTGGTTACCACGCAGCCAGGGCTTCAGTGTTAGATATGCTCAACCTTTGGATGCTGTGCCCGCCCTAGTTTCTGTCACTGTGTGAAAACACCCAGACCAAAGGCAGTTTATGGGAGGAAAGGGTTTATTTCTGTTACAGGTACAGTCCATCACTGAAGGAAGTCGAGGCAGGAACTGGGAGAGCGTGTGCCTCGTCTAGCATTCAGGAAGCCCTGGGCTCAGGCACTGCCACACAAACTAGATAAGGTGGTGTTCACCTGGGACCCCAGACTGGTAGACGCAGGAGGATGGAGGCCAAAGTCTTCTCAAGCCACACAGGGAGTTGGGGGCAGCAGGGACTGAATGAGACCCTATGGCAGAAGAAGAAAACAAGCAAATGAGTAGGATGGTGAGCGGCACTGAAAATCTTCTAAGACATCTTATTCAACTTGATACCGGGGCGTCTTCTGAGAGTGGAAGTCACTGTACTGCCTGCACACTTAAAATGGCCCTTTACACTTAGGGGATTTGGAAGAGAATGGGAACTTTTAAAGAAAATTGAGAGCATATGAGGAAATCAAATTCAGATCTAACCAGTGATGTAAATTTCTCTCATGCTTTCTTTTCTTTTCTTTTCTTTTCTTTTCTTTTCTTTTCTTTTTCCTTTCCTTTTCTTTTCATAAGGCCTCACATGTCTCAAGCTGGCCTAGAACTTACTATGTATCCAAGGATAACCCTGTGCTTCTAAACCTCTTGCCTCTGCCTCCCTAATGCTGGGATTACAGGCACATACTACTAAACCTAGGCTATGTGGTGCTGGGGACATAGCCTTTGCACATATAGGCAAGCTCTCTACCAGCTCAGCCATATTCTCTGCCCTCCTCCAGCCTTTTCACAAGTGCTAAGAGACACGTATGTGTGGGTGTGTAGACCGTGTATACAAGTACACATTCCTTCTTAGAAGTTGGAGTGGTATTTATATACCGAAACCTCATCTTTGTGGTGTTTCTTCATCTGACGACTACATAGTTATTAACTCGTATGTATCGCCATCAGCAGTGAACACAGATGTCGAGGCAACACCCGTATTTGCCTAGTGATTGGGTCTAGCTCACAGATGGGGTAATGTAACCTGAGCTTGCTCTTGCCCTGTTTGAGTCTTTTCCAGTTCTCGTCTGGAATAAATGACAATGTATATATAAAACCATCACTGTTGTGAATGCCCTTCTACATAACAAATGCACTATATTTGGTCATTGTTGCGGCCATATTTTCTTTCCATCGGAAGGTCATGTTAAAATTCATGTGAAAATACGTAATTCATGGAACTTGGCATTCCTGGCAGCTGATGGTTCTAGGAGGTCGGGGTTAATTCTCTTTTCACTGACACCTTCCTTTCTCATTAGTGCCCCGTCTTTGCCTGTTTTCTGGAGCTGTGAGCAAGGCTGCTTTGCAGCCAGCTCTCTTGTCCATGCTCTGTCTTTCAGGGCAGCTGTGGCAGGAAAAGATTTGAGTTAGGAGCCAAACAGAGAAGGGAGTTATTTTTGGCGGTTTGGGTGTAAGTCCCTGCTCATTGCAAAGTCAGCCCTGTGCCACTGATGGGCAGTGTTCCTTACAGGTGGACGGCAAGCTTTGGCCTTGCCCAGAACCCTCAGCCACAGAGAAGTCTGCTGAGTACAGCGGGGTTGATGACAGCTGCCTGGTTTTGTTGTCCTCCCCACCCCTCTCCTTCCCTCCCTCCATCTGTCCCTCCCTCCTCCCTCTCTTCTGTCTCTGTGTGTATGTGTGCATGCTCATGCTTATGTGTGTATTACATGTGTGTGCACTATGGCACAGCATGGAGGTCAGAAGACAGCCCCAGGTGGTGTTCCTCACATTCTTCCTCCTGTGAGGCAGGGTGTCTTGTTCGCCAGACCAGCTGGTTGAATGAACTTCCGGGGATTCTCTTGTCTCTGCTTCCTGTCCTGAAATAGTCCGCAGAATGCTAGAAGGGATTGTTGTCCAGGGCAGATGGGGTCAGGTGAAGGATGTCTCCCGTGTACAGCCTTTCTTGATAATTCCTCGAATGCTGATAGGTTTGATGAGAGAAATCATGGTTTGCCATCCTCTCCTGAGGATCTGGGTCACACACCCGAGGACTCTAATCTACCAGCAGAGCCTCTGTCACTTCTGAGAGCCCTTGTTGGACACTAGTTTCAGGGTGCATCTACTTACCTCAAATAACATAATGTACAGCCCCCTCACAGGGGCACACGGAGGTGCTCTCTTCAGCACCCTGGGTCCTGTGAGCCAACGTTAACCCCCACAAAGGAATAGCAGTGCTAGCTCCTTTTCCCTCCTGCTCTTGGTCGTGTCTTCTTTCTACCGTGGACTGTCATGGCTTTCTGGAGATGAAAACTTCCAGACGCTGTGAGGGCACCTGTTCCGCCGCGGTCGAATTGATGTCAGCGCCTCCCAAGAAGTCCTTTCCGCAGAGTTGTTCAAAATGTTTTCAACTACTCGGTCTCATTGTTCTTGTGCATAGTGAATTTTAGGGACACAGAAACTTTTGGTGGTTGTGTCAGGCTTAAAGTTTTACTGCCAAGGCTTCTGAAGAAAAAGAAAAATTGGAAGGTTCATTAATAATTGGAAACTGTAATCCTGCTGAGGACACATTTTACTGCTACCATAACTGCAAAACACTCTGATAAATATAAAAGGATTATGCTAGAGTTTGGAAGGAATATTTCTGTCCTCATTTTTTTATTAAACTCTATCAAAACGAGTCTTCATTATGCAGTGTCCTTTAATAAATGGATTGCCACTAAGACTATAGCATAAACAAATATTCCGCTGTCTCTTCAGGACTGCAGCAAAGCTGGGAGTAGTTTTTGTGCCTTTTAAGAAAAAAACAGGTGAGAGATAATTTTATCACCTGTAAAGATATACTTTATGTGGGGACGATTGTTTTTTTCTTTGTGAATAGGTTCATCTGTTTTATTCATTTGCACATATAAAGCATACTCACTAGGTGCTGTAGTGTGTTGGGCATTGTGTGTATGTGTAAAAGTGGAAGAGTCTGAGCTTTCCATCCTCTTTGGGTAGCCCTGCCCCCTCTCCTCCCCCCCCCCCCTCCCTCCCTCCCTCCCTCCCTCCCTCCCTCCCTCCCTCCCTCCCTCTCTCTTTCTCTCTCTCTCCCTCCATGCCTCTCTCCTTCCCCTTAGCCCTCCCTTTTTGTTTGTTTAGTATTTGTTTACAAGTACATGTGTCTGTGTGAATGTGTACCCCATAAGTGTAGGTGCCTCAGGGGACCAAGGGTGTCGCTCCTCTTGGAGCTGGAGTTACGGGTGGCTGTGAGCTGCCCAGTGTGGATGCTGGACACCAAACTGGTTTGCTCTGGAAGAGTAGTGTGTGCTCTTCATCAGGGAACAATCCCTTCAGCCCCATCTTCTTTGTTCGTGTACTTCTCATGAATTGTGTCTTTAAATGGGACCGAGGAGTTGGCACAATTGGTAAAGCCTTCTCCCTGAGTGTGTGAGGACCTGAGTTCAAATCCCCAAACTCATTTTATAAAGGAAGCTAGGCTTGGCAGCCTGTATCTATAAACCCATGGGCGGTGAGATGGGGGGAGGGGGAGCCATGTGGATCCCTGGGAGCTCACCGGCCAGCTAGTCTAACATATGTGGCCATGTTCCAGGCCAATGAGAGACCCTGTTTCAGACAAAACATAGAAAGCAGGGAAGGCCTCTTAGCAACAATATCTGGAGTTGTTCATCCGGCCACTGATGGAAACAGATGCAGACTCACAGCCAAACATGAGGTGGGGCTCAGGGGATCCCAGGGAAGAGGGGGAAGGACAGTAGGAGCCACAGGAGTCAAGGACATCACAAGAAAATTCACAGAATCAACTAACTTGGGCTCATAGGAACTCACAGGGACAGAACCCACAACCAGAGAGCCTGCATGAGTCTGGTCTAGGCCTCTACATGTATGTTACAGTTGTGTAGCCTGGTCTTCTTGTGGGGCTCCCAACCATGCAAACTGGGCCTGCTCTGACTCTTTTGCCTGCTTTTGGGACCCTTTTCCTCTTACTGGGTTGCCTCATACAGCCTTAATATGAGGGAGGTGCCTAGTCTTTTCGAAACCTGAAACTTGATATGCCATGTTTGGTTGATATCCCTGGGAGGCCTGCACTTTTCTGTAGGGAAATGGAAGAGGAGGGGCTGGGGAGGACAGGGGAGTTGGGAGGGAGGGGAGTCTGGGAGTAGAGGAGGGATGTAATATATGAGAGAAGAATAAAGAAGAAAAATCTGGAGTTGTTCTCTGACTTCCAGATGTGTGTTGTGGAACCGCACACCAACAAGCAAACCATTTTTAAAATCCTTTTAAGCCTGGCAGCAGTGGCACGCACCCTTAAATCCCAGCACTCAGGAGGCAGAGGCAGATGGATCTCTGTGAGTTTAAGGCTAGCCTAGTCTACAAGAACTAATTTTAAATTTTGTATCGCTTTGAAATTGTGACTTAGTATTGCTTTCCTTGGAAATGAACTCTTTTTTTCTCAGCCGGAGAGAAACCATGCCCTCCGCAGTAAAAAGCCTGGAGATGCTGAGGTGTTTAGTAACTTGACTTTAGTGCTTTTGAGGCCTCTACTTCCTAGCAGAGTGAAGGCAGACGTGCAAACCAGGTTCTTACTAACTCACTTTCGTGCCTGTGTATCTGTGCATGTGTGTGTACATGGGAGTATACATACTATCTTCCCCTCTTCTTCTCTTCTATGTCTTTTGTGGTAGGATCTGTCTGTGAACTTACAGCTCTCCAATTAGGCTAGACTTCTTGGTAGAAAAAAAAAATCAAAACCTACCCATCTTTGACTCTTTTTATACAGGTTCTGGGTTTCAAACCTAGGAACTCACACTTTACCAACTGAGCCATCTCCTCAGCCTTAAAGAAACAAAACAATAAAACAAACTCAAGAAACTCTTGATTTATCAGGTAGTCTCTACCTCACCATCATCTGGCTTTGCTCAGTGGCGGTGGGGTGGAGTTGTAAGCTGCACCATGTTGGGCTGCCGTATGTCACAAGCTGCATCACATTGGGCTGCCAAAAGTCACAGGCTGCACCATGTCAGGGCTGCCATATGTTATGGGCCACCTTTTGGGGGTGACTTTTGCCGGGCTTCTAGCTGTGGTGGGCTCTTACGTTCCAGTGTAGGAGTGTGAGGATTAGAAAAGTTAGGTAGGAGAAACAGATAAGAATGAAACACAGAGACATAGGATAGTATTGGGAGGGCAACTCTGAATTCTAACTTCTGAGTTCGCCTGTGTTTAATCTTCCATGCACTTTTAAACCCCAATACAAAAGGGGGGGAAGACAAAAAACTGCCTTAACGTAAGACAAATAGAACATTTACTTGCTTCAGTACTTTGAGATATCAAGCCATTAATTCATGAGAAAAGTGTTCTATTATTTAGGCAGTGAACCCACCCTAGACCAAGTATCCTGAAGGCAGCCACTCCCTAGGTCAAACCTTCTAATTCAAAAGGAGCAGAAGTATGCTTGAATTCTCTGACTTTTGGTCAGGGTGGAGTGGATCAACCTCCTGGGCCATCTTAATGTCCAAACACCAAGAAACCACACTCTAGGTCAGGGTGTAGCCATGGTTGTCATCAACTTTGAGCAAGCTTAAGCTCTCTGACCTTCAGACAAGGTGGAATAGGCTCACATTTTTGGGCCTCCACAGGTGGGTGGGTGGAGATGCACGGGCGGCACAGTGGCATTGCCAACTCTGTGGGATGGCTGGGTCATGACTGAGTGAGAAGACATGGCAGAGGCATGAGAGTTGAGAGCCTGACATGTAGGTTCAGAAGCTGCACATTAGAAATGCCCGCAGGCAGGTCTGCAGTGACTCTGAAGAGGGGACTGTCCTTAGCGCTACAGTCCTCATCTCTTGGTAGGATGCACTGAGTTAACTGGTAAAGTCAGGAGGACAAAGGCGTAGACAGAACTGATAGTGTTGTGATGGTTTGGGAAGGAACCTTCTTCCTCTTCCTCCTTCACCAAGTCTTTCCATACACCTTGTCTGTCACAAAGTCACACACTGTTAACAGAGAGAGAAGGTCACTCTTTGTGACAATCTATTTTAGAGTTTAGGGAGACCAGCTTTTCTAAAATCTATGTATTCTCTCCTCCTCTCTTCACCCCTCCACCTGTACATGTCTGTATAGGTGCATGCGTAGCAGGTAGTTGGGGCCCAGAGGTTGACATTATGTGTCTTTCTAAGTGGCTTTTGACTATATTCATTTTCAGACAGGGTACCTCCCTGAACGTGGAGCTGCTCAGTGAGATACATGGAGTCACATCACCTTTGGCATCGATGGGCATGTGCCATTGTGCCCAGCTTTGTACATGGGTACTAGGGGCTCGACTCAGGTCCTCGAGCAAGTGCTTGTCCAGCTGAGCTATCTCCCCAGCCTGAGAAGATCTCCTTAAGTGATTCTGTGACTCTTGTGTCCTGCCTAGGATGTGTCCCTCCGTGAACTTGACTAGGACTCTGTGTTGCAGTCCTATAGCTTTTTACCACATCCCAGGAGGTTCCCAGCCCTGAGAGCCCATCCATGTTAGCTCATTTTCTGTTCCCTCCCCTGGGGAAGGAAGGAAAACAAAGCCGCTCCTTCATCCTCTTGTGTCTGTAGCAGTGGCGGTGATGGTTGGAGGCCACAACTCATGCATGCTTGCAGCCTCCCTTCTCACTCTTGCGTTGTTGACTGCAAAATCTTCCTCAAACACTCTTAATATCCCCAGAGGATGACTAGGAATGCAAGACATTTGAATATGGCCTTTACTCTGTCGTTTCTCCAGTAAAGGCTATTTTGCCCCTAGTATATATCCAGCAGTGTCTGGAGTTTTTTTCTTTGCCACGGTTCGGGACTCCTTGCTGTTTTGTGGTGTGGTGTGGTGCTCACATAATTCTCATGCTAAACAACCAGGAACATAGACTACAGTGTTCATGACGCATTCATGCTCTGTCCCAAGGAGCTTGTTTCTTCTTTGGTGAGGCTTGGTGGAACGTGTAACAGTCAGAGGTGTAAGAAAGGGACTCTACTCTTTTGTGTAAGCACCACAAGAGACTATCCCTAGCATTTAGAATATGACCGCATCCTTACTAGTTTAAGAAGTATTTGTGAACAATGATTACTCTAGTTTTTAGTTCAGGGTTTTTCTAAATCTGATTATAGTTAATGTCGGGTTCTCCAGCATGGCTATGAGTGTGGAATTATGCCCATCAATAACCAACAAGAATTGTTGTAGGAGGCCACTTATTTGTTTCCCAGGCACCCAGACTCCCAAAATAACCACACAGAAACTGTATTAATTAAATCACATCACTGCATGGCCTATTAGCTCTAACTTCTTATTGGCTACTTTTACATCATAATTTAATCCAGTTCCATTATTTTACATTTTACCACGGGGCTCATGGCCTACAGCAAGGTTCCAGTGCATCTGTCTTTACCAGAGGCTTTATGACTTCTCCCCGACTCCACCCTTCTTTCTCCCAGCATTCAGTTTAGTTTTCCCTGCCTAGCTCTACTCTACTTTATTACAGGCCTAAGACAGTTTCTTTATTAACCAATGGTATTCACAGCACACAGAGGGGAATCCCACATCAAAATATACTCTTTAAAAAATTGAATTGTTTAGCATAGATGAGGAAGGTGTTTTCCAGCCCTACCTCTACTGAGGAGCCAGTTGATAGCTGCCGGAGGAGGGAGAATTATTCTTCTTTGAGAGTGTGTATGGCCACTGTAGGTAGACTGCCCTACATCTGTGCACATATGAATAGCTCTAGTTAGACAGTAGGCTATCAGAGAGGAAAGGAGAAGGAAAGGGGGAGGGTAGAATGGAGTGAGATGGGGGAAAGACATGAAGTTGTATTGGGGGACACGACAGAATTGGAGCACCAGGAAATATGGGCAGATATCGTCATATGACATTTTATACATGAATGAACTCTTAGAAGAATAATACAAAAACTTTGAGGGCTAAGAATGTGGTTCATTTGGTAGGATGCTTTTGCTTAGCCACACACAGGGCTCTGGGTTCAACCCCCAGTTCCACAGAGAATCAGGCAAGACAGCATATACCTGTAATTCCAGCACTCAGATGGTAGAGACAGGAGGATCAAGAGTTCAAGGCCATTGTTGACTATATAGTAAACTCAAGGCCAGCCTGGAATTCTTTAGACCCCTACATCAAAGATTTGGTGAAAAAAGATGTTATAATAAAATATGCTAGACACTGAAAATTGTAGTGAACTTCATTCTGAAGCTGCTTTGAGGCCTGCTGCACCTTCGTATCATGTGTGTGCCAATAGCCACGGTGCCATGTGGAGGAGGAACTCCTGCAGTGCTGAGGTAGGGTGGGCCGTGGCAAACTTCTCTCCGTCAGTCGGGACCTTGTGTCCAGAAAGAATCCTGCAACCTCGCTCCTTGTCAGAGTTGCTTTCTGCACAGACTGCTCTGTTTGCTGGAGTCTGGCAGGGCTGAAGACAGTTCCTGCTGTCTCTGGGTGTGCCTATTTTAGGGGAGGTCATCTGTGCCACTTTCAGAAACATTTGAGAGTTTTGTGGTTTGTTTGTGATTCTGGGGAAGGGTACCCAGGTTCTTGTATGTACCCCATCTTCACTGCTGGCCCAATTTCAGTTTTATTTTGTATATTACAGAGGCAGAGAGAGCATGTTCACACTTTGTTGTATTTTTGGGTGTGTGTATGTATGGGTGTGTGTGTGTATGTATGGGTGTGTGTGTGTGTATGTATGTGTGTGTGTGTGTGTTGCATGACCATATGTTGGGGGGCAGACCGCAGGAGGATGCTGGGTGTTCTGCTCTCTCTCTCTCCATCTACTCTCTTGGGACAAGTTTTCTTGCTGAACCCAGAGTCATGCTTGGCAGTCAGCAAGCCCTAGGTTGCTATCTTCTGTATACCTTCTGCTCCCCAGTGCTGGGGATCACAGCATGCATGACCACACACGGCTTTTTATGTGAGTGCTAAGGACCTGAACTCAGGTCCTCATGCTTATGCCTCGTGCTAATACCCTGGCCTCTGTCTGGCTTTTTTACATTGTAGTTACACTGTCTCTATGGAGCTCATGCTCAAGTGCTATACAGTAAAATTACTAAAGAAAACCCTGCAAAAATGTCTTCCAATGTTTTAAGCAAGTCTGTGAGTTAGAGCTGGGCTGTGTTCATATATATCCCAGGTACCCGCAGCCACAGTTGGATATGCCTAGCCGTGCCTGCAGAACTCTTAAGTTCTCTTCCTTTTCTATTGCAGATCTGAAGAAGACGCTGGCTGTGTTGCTGGATAACATCTTGCAGCGCATTGGCAAGCTCGAGTCGAAGGTGGACAATCTAGTCAACGGCACAGGAGCAAATTCTACCAATTCCACCACAGCTGTCCCCAGCTTGGTATCACTTGACAAGATTAATGTGGCAGGTAAGGATGGCCATTCCTTGTGCAGCCATGGCACTGAGCCCTGCCTAAGATCCCAGCACAAACACTCTACTGCCACAATGTAGACTCCCTAAGCTTGATGACTGTTGTGAAGGCAAGCTTACATTTATGTTTTAATAACAGATATTGGGATGCCTTCATGGTCCCCTCAGAATATCTGGTGGTTTCTCTGATACGTTTGCAGATAAAGAACTCCTAGAATTGGTTTTTATTGATAAGATTCAGAACCTAGATTAAGTGAAATATAGAGCTTATCAGAGAAGCTCCCTGCTGATGAGTTCTCTCTGCCCAGATCCCGGCAGCTGCAAGAGTCTTCTAGTTCTTAGGATGTGGCAGTGTGGTCCTGTAATCCCAGTGCTGGAATGTGGGAGTTTATTAAGGGGTTCAGGGTCATCCTCTTCTGTACAGTGAATTTGAGACTGTCCTGGGAGAACCTCTCAGAAAGCTAAAACATGCAACTGCCAAAGCTGAGGAATTTTAACAGAAGGTAAGATAGTACTGCTCTATCTTACTTAACACAGAGTGTGAAGTAAGCTGTCCGTGGCTGCAGGCAGATATAAATGAATGTTTAAATTCATATGAAAAAGGAAAAAATGGAAGAATGCAAAATAATTTTTTCATTGTACAGATGTTACTCTGGCAAGCAAGGAGAACTCCCTGCCCATAAGTGGAAGATGACTGGGTTATCAAGGTTATAAGAGAAGAAGGAAGGGAATTTAGGGGCTGGAGTGTGGCTCAGCTGGTAGGGTGCCTACCTAGCATGGGCAAGGCCGTGGGTTCAACCTCCTGTACTTCATAAACCAGATGTGGTGGTGCAAACCTGTACTCTGAGTACTCAAGGCGGAAGCAGGGGGATCAGGAATTTGAGGTCATCCTCTGTGGCATAGTGAGTTTGAAGCCAGCCTGGGCTACATGAGACCCTGCCTCAAGAAATAAAAATAGTATATGCCTTTAATCCCAGCTCTCAGGAAGCAGAGGCTGGTAAATCTCCGTGAGTTCGAATCTAGCTCCTGATCTACAGAGAGAGAGTTCTAGTACAGACTCCAAAACTACACAGAGAAACCCTGTCTTGAAAAACAAAACAAAACAAAAAAAACAAAAAACAAAAAAAGAAAGGGAGGGAGGGAGGCAGGAAGGGAGGGAGGGAAGGAAGGAAGGAGGGAAGGAAGGAAGGAGGGAGGGAGGGAAGGAAGGAGGGAGGGAGGGAGGGAGGGAGAGAAGGGAGGAAGGAAGGAAGGAAGGAAGGAAGGAAGGAAGGAAGGAAGGAAGGAAGGAAGGCCAGGTAGCCAGTGTGATAGAAGCCCCCAGATCCTTGAAGTTTAAGATGACTGGCGACTACCTGTGGTAGGTTCTTGCTAAGGCAGGGTTGCCACTGCACACAATGCCTCTGTGTATTATGGAATGCCAGGTGGACTCTTTCTCGTAATTTCCACAGGGATGCATCTTGCCTGGCCCCTTCTCAAAACTGGAATCTTAACCAAGAGAAGGGAAATGGTTAAAAGCAAAACCTAAGTCTTATACCAAAGGCCGTTGTCCACACTTTGCCTTGAGTCTACCATTGTATCACAGCCCCTTGGAGCCCACCCTGAGCCTGTGTGTGTGTGAGTCCCAGTTACTCTTGGCAGGATGACCGTAGTCTCTGGTGTAGGGCTGGAGGTGAGGCACTTTGGAGAGGTGGTTGTGAACAGCTGTCTAGGCTTCTGGTATGTTGTATTCTCTAGCTGTGATCAGAAGATAATAGCTCAGCTGTTAGGAGCACTTTTTGCTCTTCTAGAGGACCTGGGTTTGGTTCCCAGCACCTGCATGGCTCTCAACTGTCTGTAACTGCAATTCTGAGGGACATGATGCATTCTTATGGGTGTCTCAAGGATCAGGCACACACATGGTGCACACAGACATGCATGCAGGCAAAATGCTCCCCCCACCCCCACACTATTTGGAAGATGAAGTTTAGTAGCCATGTTAGTTTTGAATTTTTAAAGATCAAGTTTTAAGGTACTGGGGATATAGCTCCGTTAGCAGAGTGCTTGCCTTTCAGACACAAAGCCTTGGGTCACAGCCCCAGCACTGCCTGAAGAAGGAAGTGGCAGTGGGCACTGTACTCTCGGTGCTTGTGTTTGGAGGTCGAAGCAGTATGATCAGTAACCCAGGGTCATCCGCAGCTACACAGTCAGTTCCAGGCTACACCGGCATCTTGTGATACACAAACAAATAGATCAGTAAAGGCAGCCTGCTTTCGCACACACCCTGGCTGCTTTATCTCTCCCCTCTTGTGACGACTCAGCGACCCAAAAGTAGGAGAGATTTTTCTCTTCCTTTCCTGCCTCTCAAAGTCAAATCAGTTAAATTTTTCCCGTTACGTGAACTGGGTGAATTACCTTTTACTTATGGCCTTTTGCCCCTTATCAAGTTTTAATTCACAAACAATATTTCTAGTAATCTTAGTATTTCACCAAAGTGTTAAAAATAACTTTTAATTACAACACAGAGACAGTGTCACCTAGGCTATAAATCCTGTCTTTCTGCCATTTCCAGCAGCTTCTGTAATTAGACAAGGAAACTTCCTGCTGTGTGGAGATGCTTATTAATGAGTGGGCGCTGTGCCTCTGCAGGCTCTGCTCGCAGTGCCCACTCCCAGTGGGAAGTCGCTTCCCGAGAGTTCCTGTCTGACTTCATCATGGTGCTAGGTGATCTGATTTGGAAGCTAGGGTAGAGTGTGTGTGTGTGTGTGTGTGTGTGTGTGTGTGTGTGTGTGTGTGTACACTCATGTCTACAGCTGCTTGTACTGTGCCTCTTACTCTTCTGCATGCATATGGATGTTAGAAGTCAACACTGGATGTCTTCCTCGATTGCTTCCAGCTTTATCTTTTGAGGCAGGGTCTCTTCCTGGCCTAGAAATCACCGATTATACTGGCCGGACTGGCCCCAAGGTCCCTCCTGTCCCTGCCTCCCCAGGTCTGGGGAACATCTGCACCTAAGTGTATATGCTCACCCATATATACATAATTTTAAAAAAGAAAAAACTCAGAAAGATGCTGGGTGGATTTTTGTTGTTGATTTTTGAAGTAGGAGCAAATTCAGGGTCAGAATTGTTGTGTTTTGAGATGGAGTCTAAATTAGTTACTTTTCCATTGCTTTAATAAAACTGGATTTTACCATGCCAAGTCAACATATAGAAGGAAGTGTTCATTTGGCTTGCCGTTCCAGCGGGATAGGGTCCATCGTGCGGGGAGGGGCGGGGAGCATGATAGCAAGCAGCAGGCATGGTGGGTGGAGCAGAAGCTGAGGTTTCAGATCTCGAGCCACGAGCAAGCTGGGGAGTAAGTTCCCTAGAAATGGCTCAAGTCTTTAGACTCTCAAAGCCTGCTCCCACTGACATACTTCCTCCAGCAAGACCACACCTCCTCAACCTCCCCACATGGTGCCATGAACTGTGCACCAAATGTTCAAATGCCAGACACTGTTGGGGACAAACTACCACGTGGCCACATGTTTCCTAGGCTGGTCTTACGTGGCCAAGACTTCAAACTTCTTATCCTTGTGCCTCTACCTCCCAGTGGTGGGATTACAGATGTGAGGTCCCATACCACATTTATGGGATGGTGGGGATGCAACCCAGGGCCTTATGCATACCGGGCAAGCACTCTGCTAACTGAGCCACATCCCTAGCCTATGAATTAAATTTGTACTAACCCCATGCTCATGCCTTTGTGACCTCATGTGTAGATACACTCCATACCTTCAGCGTTCTTACCGGATAATTAGGGAAAGAATATCCACACATAAAGACCATGGTGTGTTCATGGTCATTGTGAGGTAGATGACTATGGAGAGATTCTGTAGGAGGTTATATTCTAGGGCTAATTGGAATTGAGGCCTAAGAATCTTGTGGAAGAGCAGCTTCCTAGCAATGGATTGTGACCTCCAGAAAATGGGGAGAGAAGAGGGGAAGCTCAGAGAAGTGTGCAGCAGGTGCCTCTTACTCTCCTGCTCTTCCAGGGTCTTTACCTTGGCTTAATCTGCTATGCATTTCTGAGAAGTCAGTACTTTGACATGTTTTACTGAGTTTAAGTATTCTGGAAAGGGAAGAGCTCCTGGTCCCACCATCTCCAAAAGGCCATGCGTGCCTTCTGTGCTGTTACTCTGCTCATTGCCCTGCCAGGGAAAGGACGGAGCATGAGCAGGAGGCAGCTAGTCACGTGGCATCCCCAGGAAGTAGGGAGAGATGGATGCTGCTCAGCTGGTCACGTGGCATCCCCAGGAAGTAGGGAGAGATGGATGCTGCTCAGCTGGTCACGTGGCATCCCCAGGAAGCAGCAGGAGGAGGTGGATGCTGCTCAGCTGGTCACATGGCATCCCCAGGAAGCAGAGGGAGAGGGATGCTCCTGCTCAACTGGTCATGTGGCATCCTCAGGAAGTAGGGAGAGATGGATGCTGCTCAGCTGGTCACGTGGCATCCCCAGGAAGTAGGGAGAGATGGATGCTGCTCAGCTGGTCACGTGGCATCCCCAGGAAGCAGGAGGAGAGGGATGCTGCTGCTCAGCTAGTCACGTGACATCCCCAGGAAGTAGGGAGAGATGGATGCTGCTCACCTGGTCACGTGGCATCCCCAGGAAGCAAGGGGAGATGGATGCTCCTGCTCGCTTGCCTTTTCCTTGCTGTGCAGTCTAGGAACCCAGCCAAGGGCATGGTACCACTCTCAGGGAATGGCTTCCCACCTCAGTTAACCCAGTTCAGAAACTGCCTTCTCGACATGCTCAGACGCTTGCCTTGTGGAGATTCTAGAGCCCATCAAGTTGACAGTCAAGATTAACTGCTCCTCCTTCTGTTAGCTTCTGAGAAAGAAATTCTTCATGCTTTCGTCACCTCCCGTTTCTGTCTGTGAGTCATCGCAAAGGCTCAAATCTGTGGCTCTGTTACTTTCCTGTGGTTGTGATGAAACATCCTGACCAAGGCAACTTAAAAAAGTAAGTGCTTATTTGGGGCTCACAACTTCAGAACAGAAGAGGTCATGACCATCATGAAGGGGAGCATGGTAGCAGGCAGGCAGGAATAGTGCTGGAGCCGTGGCTAAGAGCTCACAAGCAAGCAGCAGTGAGAGCCAACTGAGGATGACTGGGGACCAAGTATCAATCATATATAGCCTGTGGGGCTGTTCTCATTCAAACCGTCACAGTCTGTAACAGTAGTGTTACTACTTCCAAAAGGTCCTGCAAAAGGACAATTGAGTGTCCTAGAGTATTAGCCTGGCTTTCTGGTAGGGAGGTTTTCTCTCTATTGGAGTCTACGGCTTTAGCAGCTACAATGTGGTACCTCTGTGCACAGATACTGTCCTTTCTTAGGCATGCCTGTTGATGTGCCGGATGGCCTCCTTGGCTTCCCCCATGCTGGCGACTCCTTTCTGTCTTGTCAGTTAAACATGGTTTCTGTTTTGCCTTGCTTTTTTACTGTCCCCCATGCCTACAGAAAGGTTGCTCCAGAGGAGGATGAAAGAGTTCTACACTAATAATTCTCACCCACGAGCAGCCTGCCATGGCTTTTGCTGCTGCGTGGGCCATACTGTTGATCCTCAGAGCCCTCTTGTCACCTCAGCTATGGCTCATGAGCTGCAAGAGCGTTCGTTTTTATGGGGTCCCAACCTGACTTAAGTGAGGTTTTCCTTTCTTCCTTCCAGCAGGAAGACATGTGGCAACTGCTCAGAAACACTCTCCCTGGCGGGTCTTTACAACTTCTCCGGTGTCGCTCAGCTCACTGATGTTTCTGATTGCTTACTCCTGTGTCTTATTGCTTGCTGATCCATCTTCTGGCTGACTGTAAACTGCTTCTAAATTGGGGACCATAGCAGCTGAAAGAATGTTCACTGAATTTATTTTCTTAGATGGAACAGCGAGCTGCGTGTGCTCGCATTGTGCGTGTGTGCTTGTGCATGTGTGTGTATGTGTATCTCCCTTCCTTGCTCTGTTTAGTTGTATTCTCTGTGACTTTTTTTTAAAAATGGCTTTTTTCCAAATGTATCATCTTTGGGTTTTGTTGTTCTGCCAAAGTTAATATGTCCTTAGAGAAATTTTGGTGGAAAATAAACTTTATTAAAATAAAAAAAATCAGATTAAAGTACATTTGTGAGCCCTGTTTATCTTGTTGGAAAGGAAGGGGAGTCAAAGAAATGAGGGATCCAATCACAAAAGTTTCCACCCCTCCCCTCAATCGTGAAGTAAATTAATTTACCCATACTTACTCTTTGGAAGGACTTGAATACTCCCCTGACATGTTTCTGCTTTCATGGGAACAGGAGCATTGCTGAGTAATAGACCCCTTTCCCAGCCAGCTCAAGGTCCTGGGTTTGATCCTTCCCATCACAAACAAGGGGTAGACGATGCTTTGGTTTTTAGAAAGACATATGGGGGGTGGGTCAGAGAAGATGGTTTAGTTGGTGAAGGGCTTTCCTTGCAAACCTGAAGACATGAGTTTGTTCCCCCAAACCCATACTAAAAAAGGCCAGATATAGTGGTTTGTACAATCTCAATATGGGGAGGTGGAGGCAGACAGGTCCCTGGGGCTTGCTAGCCAGCCTAGTCTACTTGGCAAGTTCCAAACCAGTCTTGTCTTGAAAAGAAAAAGGTAGAAGACACCTGAGAAGCAATAGTCAAGGTTGTCTTCACACACACACACACACACACACACACACACACACACACACACAGAGAGAGAGAGAGAGAGAGAGAGAGAGAGAGAGAGAGCCTTTCTCTAGTTCTATTTTTTGTTTGTTTTATGTTAAGGTAATGTACAAGGTGTTGGGTTTTGTCTGGGCACTTTATACATATGCATATTCTGCCATACTCAGCTGGATGTTTAGGGTTTTTTGGTACGTATTTTGTTTCTCTCTAGCTTTGTAAGTGATGACTTACAGAGGGTTGGCTGTGTAGGTCTTCATGGCCACACTGGAGGGGTGGGCAGTGTAAGCATAGATGTGTGATTGTGGCCCTGCTTGCTTCTACGGATGGGTGATCTTCACTCTGACGATCCAGCCATGGTCAAGGCCTTAGCTGCTGAAGGAACGTGGCGATTCTGCTCACCGAGGATGAGTTTTCCTGGATGAGCTTCTTACCATATCTGGTCTCCACTCCACCTGTTGCTGACTTGCTTGAAGGCAGAACGTGGCATCTTCTTTCCCTTTCTCAGATGCAGTGGATGCCACTCAAGGACTTCACTCCCTCTCTTGTTGGTCATGCCTGAGACTGTTATCGATGAGTCAATGCTGGGGACCCTTCCTTGGATATGACTGCTGTGCCTCTAGACTGCAGCGTCCTAAACAGGACACCACATAGCACACAACTCTACAACAGAGGCTTGGGTACACACATCCATTTGTTTACTTTCTCATTGATGTGGCAAAAAAAAAAAAAAAAACAACTTAAGGAAGGGTTAATGTTGTCTAGCAGTTTGGGGGTTCAGTCCACTGTGGTGGGCAAGAGCAAGAGAAGCCAGCTCACATTGCATCCAGTCAAGAACCGGATGCCGGTGCTCAGCTCACCTTCTCCATTTTGTTCAATCCAGGACTGGTGCTGCCTGCAGTTAAGGTGGGTCTTCCCACTTCAGTTAACCCAAAACTTCCTCACAGATATGCCCAGAAGTGTGCCTTCTAGATGGTTCTGGATCCCATCAAGCTGGAGGGGAATATTAGCCACTACACTGACATACCAATAACCAGTTGTCATCACTCAGAACCTGAGTGGGTGCTGTTGACTGTTCCATAGAAAGCAACGTTGTACCCATTGTGACCATAGAAGGCAACGTTGTACCCATTGTGACCGTAGTATCATTCTGGATTCCCTACCGCTGCAAGGAAGGTCAGCTGGAAAACACCGGTACAAAATCCTGTGTGCAGGCACAACTCACTGACCTTTTTTGGCATTTAATCCCACCTGACTCTTAGGTGGCCCTTCGTTTCTCAAACCACATCTGCCCCACACACGATGTTGTCACTTAGGGTGGAAGTGTCGTGACTTTGAACCTGGATGCTGTTTGGGAAAAACAACCACTGTAATTATTGTTCTTACAATTTGGAAATTGAAAAAATTCCCTGCTGAGTTCTAGGACTTGCCTTTAGCAGTGTAATTCCCCACTCTGTGCTGCTAATGGACCTTGAAATTAAGTTACACCTGTGTTCCTTCCTTGTTTGTGCGCACTTAGTAGTACTTCTGTTGAGGTAGCACCTGAAGTGTCCCAGCTCCCCGCCCAGGCCCATGCTAAGGTTCACCAGGGCGCTTTCCCAAGGTCAGGGATTGGCTGGCTGAGTGGGGCCCAGATGCTGTGTCTGGCCAGGAGCTGTGGGGTTTCCTTTCAGTGTAGGCACAGCCCAGATGTGGCCCGCTAACAACCCAGACATGGCCCACTATGACTTTCTGTTCCGTTCCTTGCAAAGGGAGCAGTGAGGAAAACAAGTCAGTATTGCATCATCTTTGAAGATGTTACATGGTATTGGTGTGGTTTTTACTTTGTGTGGTCAGGTCTTTTGATTCTTGTTGTAAGGAACTAAAATACAGGGCTTGGAGATAGCTCAGTTGATAAATTGCTGCTTTGTAAGCATGAGAACCTGAATTGGAACCCTAGAACCCATGTTAAGGAGAGAGAGAGAGAGAGAGAGAGAGAGAGAGAGAGAGAGAGAGAGAGAGCCAGGTCTGGTTTTACACACTTGTAATTCCTTTCCTGGGGCATGGGAAGTGGGTGTCTCCAGCACTCTGTAGCTAGCTAGCCTACTTGCTGAGCTCCAGGTCATCTTAAAAAGCAAGATGGGCTGGGGCGATGGTTCAGTGGCTAAGAATGAATGCTTCTTAGCCACTTCCAAAATGAAGACCGAGTCCAATTCTCCAGTACTCACATAAGAAGCCGGGCATGGTTATGGTTGTGCCTGTGCCTGCCACTCCTGTACTAGAAGGGTAGACACAGGAGGATTGCTTGTTGCCCACCAGCTTGGCTCTTGGTGAGAGACCCTGTCTCAAGGGAATAAGGTGGAGAGTGATACAGGAGAACACCACTCTCCTCCTGACCACACATAAGTTCATGGGCACCCACATCCATACATGTGTGGCACCCACACACCCCAAGATAGACAGCACCTGAGGAAGAGTGAACATCCAAGTGAGCTTTTCCTTTGACCGCCATACACATGTGAATTCAAGGGTATGCAGACACATGTACACACACACACACGCACACACACACACACACTAGATACTTGTTAAGAATCTTTGCCACAGGAATCAAGTGCCATTGTTAGTGTGATTTTTCACATTGTGTGGTCAAGGGTGTTTTGATTTTGATTATTAAAAAGAAGAATGCAGTTCGAGCAAGGCGAACTGTGCTGACCCTTGGGGCTGTGTGTCTGCAGCAGCGATTCTCAGCTCTGGACAGTTTCACACCCCTGGGGAACGCTTGGCAATATGTGGAGTTGGTTGCGGTTGTCACATCTGGGAGGTCCTATTTATATCTCCTGGAAAGAGTCGGAGAAGGCTGCCTGAGAGCCTCTGGTATCCAGAGCAGCCCACACAATCCAGAGCTGAGGATTCTCCAGCCTCAAATGTCAGCCGTGCTGTGCCAAGGAGCCCCAGTCAGCAACGTTTCATTGCAATCTCATGGTGGCTATTGGTCCTGGTGAGGGTCAGGGAAGACAGATGTTCAGTTCAGGGCTGACAAGATGGTCCAGTGGTGACCAGATGGCCTAGTGACCAGTGTTTAGTCCCTGAAGCCCACATAACAGTGGTATGCAGGTACTGCTACACACATCACATGCACAGACACACACACAAACCATCATCATCAATATCATCACCATCATCCAATAGGAGCTGGAGACATGGCTCAGTGGTTAAAAGCACCTACTGCCTAAATTTGGTTCTTCCACCGGGTTGCTCACAACCAGTTGCCATAGGTCCAGAGGATCCAACGCCCCCTTGTGGCCTCTGCAGGTACCTGCACTCACCTGCACATTTCTGTTCCCCATATATACATAATTTAAGGATAAAATCTTTTTAAAGCCAACAGCAGTGATAGGTAAAACTGCCAATAGATGCATGGTTCCAGTGCTAAGGTTTCTTGCTTGCACAGAGGAGACTTGCGAGTCCTTTTCCTTCAAGGCAGCTTGTTTGCAATGCTTCCCTCGCCTCTTGCCCTGTTTAGCATTGCCTCTGGTCTTTGAGACCTCCAACAAAGCAGATTCCATTCTAAACTTCCAGAGCTTAGTTTGGAATCCTGACCTTAACGCCCCTTCTGGCCCACAACCAGTGCAGTTTTGGCAGCGAACGTTTTTGCTCTGCTTCCACGGAAGGTAACTATTTCCCTTCGTGAAAGAGCCACTGATTCGGAATGACGGTGGCACCAAGTAGCGTGAGACAATGGCTTTAAATTGCATGATGTTGAAGAGAAGAAAACTCATTTTATTAATTTGAAGAAGAGTGTGTATATAATTACCGAGGTGCGAGAGGGTACATTTAATGACTCGAGGAAAGCAAGCTAGGCCCCCGAAGAACAACTTTACAACACGAGGCACCCTCCCTAGCATATTCAGGGCACCTGGAGAAGAGGAGGGAACAGAAAGATAGGTTGGCGTTAACGAGGAGAGCTCTGAATAAAGCTATACAGTTTCTGCTTTGTTCTGCCAGTTTGGGCTGAAGAGGGAGGGTTCAGGCTGGAGGGGGAAGAAGAGAGGAGCTATGGTTTCCAAGCAATAGTGAATGCACAGGTGGCTGGGAGGCACAAGGGAAGGGGTCCATTCAAAACTCAGGTGGGGGAAATAGAGCTAGGGAGGCAGCTCAGGTGGAGTTTGCCTCTCACACATGAAACCTGGGGATCTGTCCAGCACTGTGGAAGCCTGGTGCACAGTCATGAGCCTCTTAGGAGCCTTGCACTCCGCAGTTCAAAGTCATCCTCTGTTGGATAGCGGAGTCCAACGATAGCTTGTGTGTTTGTTCTCTTTCCTTTAATGTGAAAAAGCACTGGCCAATACCAGCTTAAGGTAGGAAAGGGTTTATTTCAGCTACCAAAGGCAGCATCTGAAGCAGAGACTACAGATAAACCATTGCTTACTGGTTTGGTCTCCATGGCTCTCTCAGCTTGATTTTATACACAACACACACACACATGCACACACACAGCCCGGAATCACTAACCATGGGTGGCACCCCATAGAGTTGCCTACAGGCCTATCTTTGAGAGTACTTCTTCACCAAGATTTCCCTCTTTCCAGATGATCCTTGCTGTCAAGTTAACAAAAAAAACTAGTCAGAACATCTGGACTGTATGAGATTCTGTCTCAAAACGGAGGAGATGGTTGACCTCAGTGGCCAAGAGCATTTGCTGATCTTCAAGTGTACCAGTGTTCAGTTCCTAGCACCTACATCAGGCAGCTCACAAAACACATAACTACAGCTCCAGGGCATCAGGCATCTCTGACCTTACCTTAAACTCCAGATCCTCCTGCCTCCCTTCACCTCTGGAGTGCTGGGGTTACAGGGGTGCACCATCTACCTGTTTATGCATCGCTAAGAATTGCCCCCAGTTTTCCAGCATGCTAAACCAGCACTCTAGCACCTGAGCCATATCCTTGGCAGCCTCACCGGCATTGGGTCCAAAGCCTCTGGACAGGGTTATCTGCTCATCGTATCAGAGTTAGGACTTGGATGCGCTGAAATTAGCGCCTGTTTGTTTTGATCAGAAGGTGACAGCCATCACTTATTCTAATTCGGCTTAATGAGGTATGCACAGACAGCCATGATGCCGGCTCGCATATGGCATTGTTTCCGCAGACGGCCCACAGCCGCCGCTGGCATCTGCTTTCTCCCACGTGCTCTCTTGTCTTTTGCTGTCGTCTTCCTTTACCTGTGGAAACAGATGCATATTTCCTCAGACTCTTTCTAGACTGTGAGACCCGAGTACAGAACCAACTGTGGAGTAAAGCTGTCTTTACTTTACTGGGAGCAGGGAGACATATCTGTCTTCCTGGTTTTGAAAAGTGCTTTTTTTTTTTTTTCTGGGGGTGTATATAGTTTGTTGTTGTTCTTGTTGTGTTGTTAAGATGTACTTTTGGCATTGCATATTCGGGGCTACTAAAATTGAGGGATCCATAAGAAGATCAGTTTCTGGTTGCTGTTTTATAGTGCTGAGGGTGTAACTTGGGGCCTCATACATACTAAGCAAGTGCTCTTACTACTAACCTATAACCTCAGCTATTTTGTTTGCTCTCTCTCTCTCTCTCTCTCTCTCCCTCCCTCCCCCCCCCCCCCCCCCCGTGTGTGTGTGTGTGTGTCTGTCTGTCTGTGTGTTGCCAACTGAACCATTTCCCCAGCCTTTTGTCATGTGTTTCTTAACTCTCAGCCCAAAGACGTTTCCTCCTTAGCCTGAAAGAACCCTTTGGATTTGTGTGACATTTTAGCCTTAGCAGTGGCTTCAAACTCTGCAGCCACCTGGGGGTGGGAATGGCCTGTAGGAATATTTTCTCTGTGATTCTCACATAGCTTCTAAGTCTCCTGTCCTGGCAAACTCAAGGAGGCCCAGGTTAGTGCTTGACCCCTCCCTGTGCCTTCTCACTGCACATAAATAGGGAGGGGATTTCCTACAGGGGAGTATTTTGCTCTCCAGGGAAGACAGCCATTAACCTGTCTAAACTCTATGCTAATAGGACCTTCTAGATAATTGCTTTCATTAAGAACAGTTAAGGCAAGCATTGCAAGTTATAGCAAGATTTTCAGAGAACAAAGTAAATATTTAAAACTTCATTTTAGAGTGCAGTTAGGTCAGGGCAGAGAAAAGATTAGTATAAGCTGGGTCTGGTTATATCTGTCCCTGAAGTGAGCCATTTGGCTGAGGCTCCAGCCGTTTCTCTTTGGTGACTTTCTGAAGCCCAGCTCCAGGGAGACAGATGGGTATTCCCAGAGTTAGGGCTAAGGTCATTGTCTTCTTATATTTCTGGCTTCTGTCAGAAGTGAGTGACATGGTGACAGAGATTAACTGCCTGTCCTGTCCTGTCCAGGAATGCTGTGAGGATTAAGAAGGTGGCTGTTAGCTCGTGCCTATGCCCTGCCAGGAGGACAGTTGTTTCTCCGGGGCACAGGGCCATTAGTAGCAGCTGAGTTGGCTAAGCATGCCCACAGTCTCTGTATGCCAGGGCCAAGCTGTGCTCTGGGCTACTGAGCTGTCATCGAGGACACCTGGGGATTCATTGAGCTGTGATTTTCATGCCTGCAGGCTCCCAGTGGCCAAAGCCAGCCAAGTCCCTGCTTATGTGTGTAAGTGAATTACTAGGTTGTGTTTTCAAAGGGAGACTCAGAAAACAACGCCTCTTCCCTGTCAGGAAGAGAGATGTAATTGGACTGTTGACATTTTAGGAATTACAGCTGGCCACAAGATGAAACAGAAAACCGCCCTCCCCACCTCCTCCACCCCCCACCCGCCAGGGACTGACTGAGCTGGTTCATCTGCTGCTGCGTCCTTCCCAGGATGCTGGAGAGACCAGGTCACTTCTTCCTGGAGATGACACGCTGGCAATGGTGTTGTGTGAATGTGAACATCTATGTAAATATGCACTTGGTCCAGTGGCAATGGAAGGATGGTGGTGTGGGGAGTGTCAGAAAAGCCTCCCTCCACAAAAGACATTGAGCTGAGACCTTAAGGTAGAGGGGAGCCCACGGGCTATCTAGAGAAGGTTCCAGAGAGAAGAACCAGCCTTCCCAAAGCTCCAAGCCACATCCTGGTGGAGTGTTTTTAAGAAACACTGTTGTGACATCTAATCAAATCTACTGGGGAAGTTAGCTTAGCTTAGTAGCCAAACTGGGAATGCAAATGGACACTGTGATGCTAATCTTCATTTTCAGTTGTCTGGGTTTAGGATTCTCATGGAAACACACCTCTGGATATGTCCCTGGGGATGTTTCCAGAAAGATGTAACCGAGTCAGGAAGGTCCACTCTGAATGTGGGTAACGCATCTCATGGCTGGAGTCTAGGACTGAAGAAAGAGGGAGAAAAGAGCTGAGCGCCAACATCCATGCCTCTGCGCCCTGACTGGGGATACAATGTGACTATCTGCAATCGTGCTCCTCTCGCTCCGCTGTGATTCCCATGAGATGAGAACTCTGCTTGCTCACACTCTGGGCCAAGGCAAACCCTTCCCCTCAGTCTTCTCTTGTCTGTTATTTTGTAACGATGAAAACCGCATCTAAGACAGACATTGTTTACTAATTAACCATTTAAGTTTCTGCTGGGCATGTGTGTGAGGGGTATTGGAATCCTGGGGGTGTGAGGGTGTTCACAAGCTGGCTCTAAACAGTGAGGCTCCAGTGTGCGTGTGTGAATCTTTGAATGGGATCAGAGAGAACTTCAGGAAAACTTGGGCCAAGTCATTTTAGAAAGCACTGGTCCCAGCTCGGCCATCTGCCCAGACACTAGCATAACCATGACCCAGGCAGGGGCCTGAGATTTGCACACACAGCTGCCCTGGCCTACAGTGGGGTTTCTGGAAAAGTTACCTGATCTTTGTTTCTTCTGTAGCTGGAATTTCATGACATTTTAGAAGCGAACGAGCTTGAAGTGGTCTAACATTTGCCTCAAATCAAGGAAATCCAGCTTTGTAAGGTCTTTCGTTTACACTCCTAACCTGGCAACGGGCTGTAACGTTCTAATTGAATGTAGCCATGCCTGTTTGTGAGTTTATGGCCCGTGGCTACATTTGTGCTACAGGACCAGAACTGAATAGCTACAAAGGAAGCTATATGGTCTACCATGCCAAAAATGTTTATTCTCTAGCTCTTCCCAGAAGAAGCTAGCTGGCCCCTGGCTTCAATGACCAGTAGTTATTCCTGTACACAGTGTACGGTCTGTGATACCAGGAGTATGGCCCACTACATTGTGGGATGTCGATTAAATTGATTTAAAAGAATAATTTTCTTTTGGAGAGCTTATATCCGTAAGCACAAATTGTCGTTTTAAAATACTTTCCCAATTCCTCCAAGCAGATGTGTAAAACATAAATCCCATTTTCACAGACTAGAGTATCAAGGTGAGAGGAGATGCATGATCTGCCTAGTGTGAAGGAAGCATGGACTAGAACTCAGGGCTCATCTGGGATTTCGCTGTGTACTGTGGATGTCTACAGATGCTGGCCAAGACTTTGTGCATCCTTGAATAAGATCATCTGTGGGGCATTTAATCATGAGAAGAGCTTAAGGCTCAAGAATAGAAGGTAGAATAAGAAACTGGACCTTTGGATGGTTTGGATGTAATCTTAAGTGTCTCAAATGTTGAGGCTGGTGATGTAGCTAGCTCACTTGGTAGTGTATTTGCCTGGCATGCACAAAGTTGCCTAGATTCCATCCCCAGCACTGTATAAACTGGCCATGGTGGTGCACACCGATGACACCAGCACTCAAGAGGTAGAGGCAGAGGATCAGAAGTTCAAGGTCATTCTTGGCTGTATAATAAGTCGAAGTCATTCTGACGTACTTGAGATCCTTCCTCCAAAACAAAACATCCTCAGATGTAAAGGATGCTATCTTTTATGAGCTTGGGTATTTTAGGTTATTTTACCAGTGAACAATGCCTTTGGATTTTCCTATTAGGCAACATAGATGCCCTTGAATTTGCAAGTGAGGTTACATCCACACACCCACTCCAAGTCCAATGTGTAAACAGAAAACGCGTGGGGAAACCTGGCTTGTGAACGTTCCTCCTTACCAACACAGCATTCAGATGTACGGCATTGGTTGTTTGCCGCCTGCTCATGTGACTGGGAGCTGTGGCTTGTCCCCAGCATCATAAGAGATAACCAGGCTGTGCATCACTAGCTTGGGAAAGGATCCAAGTTCAGAACCATTTCAAGCGTGGTTTCTGGTGCATGACTGTTGCTTCTACAGCATCATAAAGTCAGTCTTTCTGCAGGTAACAATATAGCTTGGTAGTGGGCTGCATGCTTGGATGAAGCATTGAATATGAGATTCATGCCACCTGTAACCCCCAAAGCCATTGCAAGCTGAATCTTCATATAGCAGAAAACCGTGTGTGTGTGTGTGTGTGTATGTGTGTGCATGTGCGTGTGTGTGCGTATGCATGTGTGTTTGTATAAATAGACGATTGAGGAGAGGTAGAGTCAATGAGGTCATTTTTTTTAGAGAAGTAAGAATTATTTTTTTATCTTAGCTTTTTGTTTTACAAATTAAAAAACATTTAATAATTTCTGAAAAGTAATACACATTTACTGTAGAAAATTGAGGAAATACAGGAAAGAATAAATAAGAAATATTTATTATTATTTATTATGACCCTGTCATCTTGAGCACATGGCTGTTAACGTAGTCGTTTCCTTCCAGGATTTTTTTCTATGCATGTACAGGATTGCATGAAAATGTAATTATATTCTCTGTAATTTTAAAACCTGGTTTTAGTGGAGTTGTTGCTTATGTTTTATTATTATTCTAAAGCTTTATTTAAAAATAAGCATTTGGCCCTCTTTTATCAGCTGTCTCTAATTTAAGATTTTTCCTCCTTTTCTCCTGTAAAAGGTCGTTGTAGTGCACAGAAATCTTGCATCTCTGCTCATTCTCTTGGGAGAATTTTTAAGGCTCTAAATGGCTGGGTTAAAGGGTGTGTGCAATTTTGAAGTTTAATGTTTCTTTTTATCGAATTAGTACATGTATATAATTTCCAAAGTCAAATATACAAGGCTAATAACAGAATCTCGGTCTCTTTCGTTGCACTTAGCCAACCCTGCCTATTCCTGACTTATTGTCTTCATCTGCAGAAACTTTTAGCTCTTTGGTTGTTTTTTCCACATGTGTCTTCTTAGTTATCCAAACCACGTGTGTGATGCTGCCTTTCCTTTCGCTGCGCTTCAGAGAGTCCCTTCTAGGCTTCTCTACTGGAACGTGTATGCTGAGCTCTGGATACTCTGTACCCCACCATATCCAGTGCCCTTCACCCCACACAGTTCAGCCAACAGTGGTCAGTGCTTTCCCAGGAAAGATACCACTGAGCTTCTATGTAAGATGAACTGATACTGAATCGCTTCCCTGTTATTTAAAAGCAGCATCTCATGAAGTGACCTCACCTGCCCTCCATGCTTAGATTACACACAGCCCCACCATGCCTGGCTGTGTGTGGTACTAGGGTCTGAACCCAGTGCCTCCCATATGCTAGGCAAGCACTCTGTTGAACTGTCTTCCCAGCCAAGTCCCTTTGTCTTCTCTCTCTGCTCTGCGGTCAGATCTTTGCCTTTGGCCTTGATTTCTTTGCAGCATGGTATTTCCTCCAATCTCTACTACTCTGTACTTGCAGTTTCATATTGAAGTGTGTGATTAGTGAGGGTTGTCAGCTGTGGGGCCCCTCTTAGGAGACAGGACACCAAGGACCCAGGTCAGTGGTTCTCAGCCTTCCTAGTACTGCGACCCTTTAATACACGTTCCTCATGGTGATCCCCAACCATAAAATTATTTTCATTACTGCTTCCTAACCTTAATTTTGCTACTGTTTTGAATTGTAATATAAGTATCTGCGTTTTCCAGTGGTCTTAGGGGGCTCCTGTGAAAGGGTCATTCGACCCCCAAAGGGGTCACGACCCACAGCTTGAGAACCACTGTATTAAAAGAAAGCAAAGCCAGATAATCAAGTAGAAGGCAGGAGAGCATGGGGAAGCTGAGAGCCTAAGCGTGTTTCAGCTGACAATCTCTTCCGGGTGTCTCTTGTCTTATTTGTTAGGTCAAGGGCCCCTGTCCTCCTCCCATGGCTTTATCAAATCCCCCTGTAGTAGTAGTGCCTTGTCTCATTGCTGTGACAAAACACTTAACTAAAGCGGCTTAAGGGAGAAGGGATTTATTTAGGCTCACAGTGGAAGGATACAGTCCGTCCCAGTGGGAGCTGGAGTGTGAGGCGGCTCTTCATACTGCAGCAGCCACAGCCAGGAAGCGGAGAGATGAATGCTGACTCTGCGCAGCTCAGCTCTTCTTCAGTCTTACCCCAGCCCATGATGGTACTGCCCATATTCAGGGTGGTTCTTCCTACCTCTGTGACCTGGTTTAGAAAGTCGCCCTTACACAGACAGGTCAAAGCCTTGCCTCCTGTGTTTCGGTCAGGTGGACCCTCATCCTTCCAGAGCTGTGCTTCTCCTGGGACTAAGCACAACAGTCAGGCTGTCCCTCTGTTCCCCTTACCTGACCTTGCTGGATGGGGTAGCACCCACTCTTGTGCGCCTGTCCTTCCCTCGCTGTGGTGCAGTGTCTGTGTTTCTACCTCCTCCACTGCCTTCCTGTGTGCTGATCTCCCTTTCCTCGGTTTGTGGGTACACAATGCCCAGTCACAAAGGTCACCAGCTGCTTACTGCCTGTCTTTCCTGCATGCTCCGTCTTGGCAACACTATGCTGTGTATTTTGTGTCCACACATAGGAGGAACTTGGGTACGATATGTAGACCTGTGCTGAAAAGAGTTCATAGCATATTCTGGAGATACAGAGTTGGGAGATGGCTTGCCTGTCATGAGCAAAGCTCTGGGTTCCATACGCAGAGCCCCATAAACCAAAAATGGCCGTGCAAATCTGCAAGTCCAGCATGCAGGAGTGGAGGTAGGAAGATGAGAAGTTCAAGGTCATCCTTCATGAAACCCTGCCTTAGAAAGAAGGAAAAGGGAGAGGAGAGGAGGGAAGGGGAGGGGAGGGGAAGAGAAAGGAGGGGAGAAGAGAGGAGGAAGGTAAAAGAGGGAAAGAAGAAAAGCATGTAAGAAAAATCAATACAGCCAGGCCCAGACTTGCCCGCCCTTAACACGGCCTGTTTGCAAAGTGGGCCAGCGTCTGAGAATCTGGGCTTTGGAAGCGCTCTTGTCATCTGATAAGAATGACTGTGGCTACACCATTGCACGGACTGTGTTTTCTGTTGAACCCTTGCTTTCCTACTTAGAGTCTTGATTGTTGGCACATGCGTGATGCTTGCTTTATGTCTCCAAAACACCTTATGTAGGGTGTCTCACAAACTTACCGATAGACACTCTGGTCTGTGCCATTGTGTTTTGAATATGCATTTCGCTGCCTCTTAATTCCTAAGGAAAGGCATCAGGAGGTTGGGCACTTGTGGTGATGTAGAGGTTGGGGTGCTTGAAGGCAGTTAGGATTATTGAGGTCATCAAGGTGACCCTCCGCATTCCCTATACTTATATCCTGGTGACTTTACAGTGAGATGCCAGAGATGTGTTTTCCTTTCTCTCTCTCTCTCTCTCTCTCTCTCTCTCTCTCTCTCTCTCTCTCTCTCTCTCCGGGGTGTGTGTATGTGGGTGCTTACTTGTATGTTTGCAGGCTAGAAGTAGATATTGTTTTCTTTGGTGGTTCTTTACCTTGGTTTTGAAGCAGGGTTTCTCTCTGAACCCGAAGCTCACTGATTCAGCTGGACTAGCACGGTCAGTGGGTCCCAGGGATTCACCTGCTTCTGTCTCTCCAGCAGTGGAGTTAAAGACGTGTGTCACCATGCCTGGCTGACTATGTATGCTGGCTGTGTGAACTCAGGTTTTCATATTTGTGAACAAAGAACTCTACTGACTGGGCCACCGCTCCAGTCTGCATCCTCTCCTTCCAATGCTCATGACTGAAAATGGAGCAGGTCCCACCAGCTCTGCCTTGGCAGTGGATTCTTTTCTGTGTGTTCTCAGCACTGGTTCTCTCTACCATTTCTGGCCAGAGCTGCCTCTATTGCCTTTCTCTGGTGAGATGATTAGTCAGAACCAAACGCCGGGGTTTGTGGTGAACTGGAGTAGGCGACAGGCAGAGAGTAGTTGCATTTCCTTCAGTCCACTGGGGCCAGTGCTTGCCCATCCCCTCCCTCCCTCCCCCCTGCACACACACACTTCCTTCCTGAGTCCTCTCCACATGCAGACTCTAGACCCTGCTTCCTGGCTCTCACCATCTCATACAGTCTGGCTCAGGCCAGTCTTTGGTTATATAAATTGCGCTTCTGAAATCTCTGCCTTGTCTCTCAGTTCTCCGCTGACACGTGGCCTTCATGCCTGTGTTTGCGGGAAATGGGGTGTCTCCCTCGGTAAATAAACCTCAGCAGGGTGATGTAGGGGAAGTCGCTATGTGCTGGCTGCTGCCACTGCCGCTTCTCTGATTGGTGCACACTGTCGGAGAAACAGATACCAGAAGACCTAGGGGCGGAATGAGACCAGTTTCTCCAGTTGTGGTCCAAAAAGGCAGGGCAGGGAGAACTCTTCTCAGCTGAGCCATGGACGTCTGAGGGCTGGATTGGGTGTGTGGAGTCTGAGGATTATAAGAACTCTCAAGTCCTGAGTCCCTGCTAGGGAGGTAACACAGAAGGGAACGGGTAAGGGCCTGACCTGAGCTTGGTCATAGCTTAGGCAGGGGGATGGACAGTGGATGAGCAGCTGATCAACCTCACACACAGTGTCAAGTAGGAAGGAGTATGCTTGTTTTTGAAATAAAGTGAGTTTGGGCTTGTGAGCTGATGGTTCGGTGGGTAAAGGCGTGCTGCTCCATGATCTCCTTCCTGCCTGGCTCTCCCCGCTTATGGATTGACTCTGTAGTGAGCAGGAGTTGAGAAACAAGAATAGAGCCCTAGTGTTGTTGGGTCATGGGCATCGCACAATGGTGGGCGACAGGCCACCATAGTCTATTAAAATGGAAGCAAACTTTATTCCAGAAAAAGAAAAAAAAATCACTATGGGGCACACAAGCCTATCAGCTATAGCTCTGACCACAGCCAGAGATTGGGCTTCTGTAGCTGTGGCAATGGGGGCTGGTTTGGAGCCTCCTCTTAGGGTAAAATCAAGCAAGCACTGGGTGTGGGTTAAAGAGCTTTTACAGCCTTGAGGTCAGGCTTAACGTCACAGTACATTTTAAGTTTTACAGCTTTTGGTTACAGGACATTTGGATGTTAACTTAGGGTGTTTGTGAAGGCCTGGGGCTGGCCCAGCCCTTTGCACTGTCCCTAAAAGAATGCAAGGCAGAGAGTAGAGTCGGGACAGTTAAAAATTAAGGGAACTCGAGCAGAGGGTCCCACAGAGGCAACAGTGAGAAGCTAACCTTTGTCTGCAGGACCTGCCTAGCAGGGAAGCTGGGAGACAGAGACAATTGTTAAAAGTTTACCTCTGTCTACATGGCTGCCCGATGTCTGATTTTAAGGCAGAAAGCGTTTGTTAAAGGTTAACAGTGGCTGCCAGCTTTAATTTTTTTATTCCAAAATGTGTTTGGGCTTACAAACACATTTTATTTCTACAAACACATTATATTTCTATATTCCTGGACTGTACCTTTATTTCTATATTTTATTCCTGGACTCTTCAGCATCACTACCTTTTGTTCAACTGAAAATTCTGTGTGTGTATGTGCATCTTTGATACTGTGTGTGTATGTGTATCTGGTACACATGTGCACACGCCGGTGGAAGTCACAGACTGATATCTGGTGTCTTCCCTTTTCTTCACCTTAGTTTTTTTTATATAACTTTTTATTAATTCCTTGGTATTTTCACACCATGAACCCCAGTCCCATGTGTTTCCCAGTCCTTCCACCCTGTAGCCTCCCCCCTGCAAAAGAAAATAAAAACAACAAACAGAAAAACATTCAGTTCTTCTGTATTCCCTGTCTCTCCAATACATATTCATTTGTCATAGTGGCCTCAGGAGTGTGTTGTGCCATGAAGTATACCCTTCTGCCCAAACAGCTTTACTTGAAAATGTTCATTGCACTGTGTTGTTGGTGTTGTTGGTCTGGTTAAAGACCTCCACCTTCTGGTACACCATCAATACTGGACCTTCAGTGAATCTTCTCTCAGATTTCCTGTTGTTGCCCTGAGCCATGAAGATCCCGTGCCTACGGTTCCTCAGGACTGCTCCTTCATGTGCTCCAGCAGATCGTAGATGGGGTAGATGTTGGGGTGGGCCAACTCAAAACCTGGATGTAGGCCTGGGTGATAGCTGAGATGGTCAGATTGGGCTTCCACCAGCACCTCCGTTCCCACCTCCAGGCAAGGGTCAGGACCAGCTCTCCTGCAGACATGGTTAGAGGTGGGACCAGCTCTCCTGCATACATGGTTAGAGGTGGGACCAGCTCTCCTGCAGACATGGTTAGAGGTGGGACCAGCTCTCCTGCAGACATGGTTAGAGGTGGGACCAGCTCTCCTGCAGACATGGTTAGAGGTGGGACCAGCTCTCCTGCAGACATGGTTAGAGGTGGGACCAGCTCTCCTGTTGTGGTGGCCAGCAAAGAGTCAGCCAGTTCTCCAAAAACTTTTGAAGGTCCAGGCCAACTCTATCTCAGTTTTTGAGACAGAGTCTGTCTCTGAACTTGGAGCTGCAGATTCAGCTAGACTGCCTGGCCAGTGAGCCCTGGGGATCCCCCTATCTCTGCCCTCACTAGTGCTGGTGTTGTAGGTATGCACTGCCACACCCAGCTTCTTATCTGGGCGCTAGGGATCCCAGCCTGGTCCTCATGCTTCCACAGCAGGCACTTGGCCCACTTAGCTGTCTCCCAAGGGTGCAGACTGTTTATCTCTCATTTAGTCACTGAGAGTGTTCTCCTCCTACAGGTTCTGGTGTGTGGGTGCAGGTGGCTTTGGTGTGTGTGTGTGTGAATGTGTATTCACTGTGAGTGCATATATGTGGAGGCCAGAGGTCAAGTGCCTTCCTCAGTTGCTTTGCACCTTATTCTTTGAGATAGGATCTGTGCCTGGGGTGTCTAATTTGACTAGATTTCCTGGTGCTTAGTCCCAGGGGTCCTCACCTAGCCCCGGGATTACAGGCATGCTTTATTGTGCCCTAGTTTTTATTTATTTATTTTTTTACATGACTGCTGGGAGATCAAACTCAACTCAAGTAGACATCTTACCAATTGAGTCTTCCTCCTAACCTCTGTGTGCGTGTTTGTTTGTTTTTGTTATGGGGGTTTTATTTTGTTTTTTGGTTGTTGTTTGGCTTGATTTGGTTTTTGGTACAGGTGTGTCTGTCTCTCTCTAAGGCTTTCCATTTTGATCTGCTATGGCTTTAATAGAATTTAGGGTTAGCCCTTTTCCCTTGGCTCCTACTGTTCAGGGCCTTAGACATCACCACCTTCTTTTGCTCCCCATTAATAAAGATCTACATCTATACATATCGGCTTGGGACACATCTCCAGGAGGGCTATGTCTCCTGCAAAGCTCCCATAGCCAGAGATTGAGCCCCAGCTTTCCCTGACCTCCACAAAGTCATTATCAAAGCCAGTCACATGACTTTCTGCTCTTGCCACCTTTGAGACTTCCTGTGCTTGAGTCAGACACCAGAGCTGGTAGGAATAGGCAGGTGCCTGGGTAGCCATTTTTTCATGCTGAAGTCTCTAAGTAGCTTTCCAGAGGTGCGGGGCCTCCCCAGATGTGTGCCTGGCTCAGGGCATTATCTGTTGTTGTCAGTGTAAAAACAGCAACCAGGCAGGCATGCCTCCAAGTGAGTGCAGGTCCCTAACAGACCTTCACCCAGAAAAGGAGCCTGCTCTCTTTTCATGCTGAAGCACCGAGCTAACACTGTGTAGTCTTGCCTCTCTCACTTGTTTTCATAACATGTATATCGTAAGCCTTATCGTCCGCTGAGTGGAAAAATAGGAAAATTGAAATGCCCCAGGGATTCATTAAATTGCAAATGGATGCATTATCAGTGGGCCCTTGGCTTCCAGTGCTCGCTGGTCGCCTGTGCTGTGGTTCTGGTGTAAGGATGAGAAGTCTGCAAGCATTAGTAGTCAGCATCTCCCTTCTGTGGGTGCCCATCTGCTCTGTTTTCTGGTATTGACTGACAGCTAATGCACTCGCTGTCCTTTGCAGACCCTCTTCCGGGAAGACGGTTAACTGTATTCATTGTGTGTGTGTGTGTGTGTGTGTGTGTGTGTGTGTGTGTGTGTGTACGCATGTGCACAGCAAGTGTTCAGATATGCATGCATATATATGGACCAGAGGACAAATTCAAGCATTATTTTTAGGAATGCTATCTACTTCCTTTGAGACAGGGTCTCTTATTAGCTAGGAGCTCACCCGTTAGGCTCACCTGGCAGGTAGGTGAGCTTTGGGCCTCCCTCTGCCTCTCCACAACTAGGATTGCAAACACACATCATCACACCTGGGATTTCCCTTTTCGAGACATGGCTTCTCTCTGTAGACTTAGCTTTCCAGAAACTCACTCTGTAGATCAAGCTGGCTTCCAATTTTCAGAGATCCACCTCCCTCTGCCTCCTGAGTGCTGGGATTAAAGGTGTGTGCCACCACCACCACCTGGCATTACACCTAGGGTTTTCATGTTTGTAGCACAGTTAATAAAAACCCAGAGTCAGAAATTGGGGTCCAACCTGAAGGATAGAAAAGCAAAACAGCTAGCCATTTGCTCTTACCTCTACCTCGGTCCGAAAGTGGCCATCCTGCCTCCAGGAATCTCAGAATGAGACTGTGTCTGTGAGCTGTCTCCTCCCATATTATATTCCTCTCTAAGGCTGGGGTTAGAGGCAAGCACCACTGGGATTAAAGACGCGCACAGCCTGGTTTTTATGGTAAACTAGTGTGGCAACTGGAATTAAGAGTATATGTCACCACTGTCTGGTCTGTAAGACTGACCGGTGGGGGCTGTTTTACTCTCTGATCTTCAGGCAAGGTTTATTTGTTAAAATACAAATGAAATATCACTACACATGTTGACTGTAGGGATCGAACTCAGATCCTCATGCTTTCATGGCAAGCCCTTTACCAACTGAACTCTCTCCCTCGTCCCAGAGTTTTCATCTACTTTCCTCTCCCCCCCATTTTATAAGCCTTAGTTTAAAGTCTTAACTTAGGGATTTTATTTGCCTCCAAAACTGCTAAGTATTCAGTATATGATATACGTATTTCTGAGACAAAGTTACACACACACACACACACACACACACACAAACTGAATTACTTGCTTTTCTCCTTTTTGTGACCAAAATATTTGACAGCAACTAAAGGATGTAAGGGCTTATTTTGCTCAGTTTGAGGATATAGTCCGTGATGAGGAGAGCCATGGTATCAGGAGAAAGCTGGTCACAGGGCATCCACAGTCAGGAAGCAGAGAGAGATGGACTCTTGTGCTCAGCTTACTTTCTCCTTATCATTCAATTCAGCACCACAGTTATAGGATGGTGCTGCCCACACTCATGCTGGGGCTTCTCTGTCAGTTAAACTTCTGCGGATACAACCAGAGGTGTGTTTCCATGGAGACTCTAAATCCAGCCAGATTAACAAATGAGGATTAACGACCACTATGCCCTAAAGTAACCTTTGTCTGAGCTGTAGGCCACTGCTGGTCAAGGCCTGTTGTAGGAATTTAGGCTGAGGGCTGTGGTTTTATGAGAGGCTGGTCCAAGAAATATAATTTTGGATGCCCCAGATGTTCGCTGACATTTGGAGGCTGTTTATTAGTTCATGAATATTGGAAACGAACAAGGAAATAGCCAGAAATATCTAGCATCTGTGGTTAAAGTTCCCATGAGTTGACTATCTCTGGATTATGCTGGAAGTGTCTGCTATAGTTGGCAGTGGAGTTGGGAATGTGGTAGCCTAACCAGCTACATGGCTTTCACAGCTCAGGCAGGGAAAGCGAGATGTTTTGGAGTCTTGATGTAGTCATTTGTAAGCAGTAGAGATAGGAAATACGTTATAATTGGAAAACTGTCTTGATGGTGTTGACAATATTTCCTGTCAGCAGCTCTCCCCTTTCTTCTTGCTTGTCTCCGTGGTAATGCTAATCGGTAGTTTTATTACCGCTCTACTAAAGATTCATTCCATCTTGATTTATTATCTAGACTTTCCCAGAGGATGGCAAGCGCAACAGTCCTGTCTGGCTCCTGGCTTGCCGCCGCTGTTCTTGGCATGAGCCAACCAGAAAAAGGACTGCTCTGAGTTTCAGTTGGAAACCATCGACGATTCTTTTGGGCAGCCTCAGATACCCAACAAGAGTTGTTTCCGGAAGCCTGGGTTTTGCCAAGTTCAAGTCTCTGTTTTGGTTCAGCTGCTTAATCTTGGCCCAACAAATGCTCCCCTGTCTTCATGTTAATTTTGCTTCGGTGTGGGATGGATGGCTGACATCGTTTCACAACATAGTTTCCAAGCTCCAGAGTCTTTGATGAGTCTTAGTGGGAAGCGAAAACAACTGCAGCTTTTTTGTGGGAGGTGGAAAGGAGAGGTGAGATTCTTCAGATAGCAGAGAGTTTTAGCTACTGACATCTGACCGCCCCCCACGTAACATGGTGGTTCTGAACTGAGTTTTGACTCCTAGAACAGGAATAGCGTGATGCTGGTCACTGAGGCCAAGAGGTAGGGTTGAGAGAGGAGGGCGGGGCCAGACAAGAATCGTTACATTTCATGGGGAACTAAGGATGGCCTCCTGATACTTTTAAAAAGTGGCAGAGAATTTACACACCCGCCATGGGTGTGTCTCTATGTAACAAGCAGAGACATATAAGAACTAGGAGACAGAGTCTGGAATTTGTGGGCACTAAATAAGCACTAAATATCAATTACTTGGCTTGGTATTGAGGGAGTGGCTGCCTGGCTCACTTGGTTAGTCCTTGTGTGTTTCCTGTTCTTAATGTCTTTGGCTCCCACTTTTATTGATGGAAGGTTAAATACTCATCTTTTTTCCCTCCTTGTGGCCCGTGACTAAAGCTTAAGGTTTCGTTTCTCCCTCTTACCCTCTCTTACGTTCCTCCATTTCATTTTACAAAGTTCATTTTTTAATTGCCTGAAAGAAAGAAAAATCACTTTCTGTATTTGTATAGAGTACACGAGACAGTGGAAATTGAGTTATGACAGACTGTATTCTGTAGATGTTAATCTATTTAATTTTACCCTCTGTCTTCTGTTAGTTTTCTTTGCTTTCCTTTCTTTTCTGTATTAGACTTGATATTTGATTAGAATGAGAAAAAAAAGTAATATTCCCATAGTAATATCTGTAGAACCCATATAAGGAAGGTTAAATGATAATTATGATTATAAGTTTCATAGCAAGTATAGTTCTTTCTGTAGTCTTAGTGTTTGGAGGCAGGTCTTTCAGTGTGGTGGAAGGAAAATAGCCTGGAAAATCCTCAGCAAAAAAATAAAAATTAAGGGTCCAGCAAGATGGCTTAGCAGGGAAAGGCACTTGCTGTCAAGCCCAGTGACCTGAATTTAACCTCGGAACCCACGTGATGAAAGGAGAAACTCAACTCTCACAACTTGTCCCCTGACTACTCCCCTCCCACCCCACACACTCCATGTGCAACACCACACACATCACACACATGTAATATGTGTACAAATAAATAGGAAAATATTTTTTAAAAAACAAAATAAAAATTTAAAACAAAGAGATAAGTTATGAATCTGGATGGGATTCTGAAATGCCGCCATTTTAGAGCTTTGGCAGTTGGCTGAAGACACCTGCCAAATTGAGAAGTAACGCCTCCAGACAAGCTCGTAAATCTGTACAAGAGCCTTTTTGCCTGGAGTTGCTGCCACCCACCAAACCTGGCCTTGGAAGCTGGGCAAGACATGCTGGGAACACCGGCAGCTTCATTGATAAATGGAATTGACCTAATTTGGAGCAGTGTGCAGAAAACTCCCGCCTCCAGTGTCACAGCTGGTGACAGTGGGAACCTGACCACCACCTGGACTGAGGATGCTCTCTGGATTAGGCCAAGCTTTAAACTAGGGGATGAGCCAGGATTTATTAGGGAGACCCAGGAAGTGAGACAGTAATAAGGGTTTTAATTAGCTGTCCATAAATTAGCATCTACGAATCTGGGAGGGTCCAAGCTGACCACTCAGGCATGACTTTGTACCTGTATGCAAACATAGAAGCAAACTAAGAGAAACTAGTAGGAAACCAGAAAAAAAATTTTTTTGCTTTTTTTCAAGATAGCGTTTCTCTGTGTAACAGCCCTAGCTGTCCTAGAATTCTCTGTCTGTAGAGCTCCGCCTGTCTCTGCCTCCCGAGTGCTGGGATTCAAGGCGTGTGCTGCACCCACCACCGCCACCAAGCCTGTCTCACTTTCTCCTTTCATTTAGTCCAGGACCCCAGTCCATGTGATGATGCTTCTTCCCAGCTCAGTTAACCAAACTTGAATGTTCCTTCTCAGGCATGTGCGGAGATTTCTCTCCTTGGTAATTGTAGAGCCTGTCAAATCAACAATACTAACCGTTACTCTTCCTTCAAACACACAAAAAGCTTCCTTCTTAACACATCTCTCCTTGCCTTTCCCATAACCGTGCTGTGACCACGCATCTCTCCACTCATCTTGTAAAGTGTGTGTCACGTGACGTGGAGGCCACTGGTGACTCCTCTTTCGCAGAGGTTTAGATTCGGTTCACTTCTGTATTCTAATGAGACGATCCGAAGTGAAGAAGGAATGGACTCCCCATACCTTTTGATTATTGGGTGTGACTTTTGCAGGAAGCAGCTGAACTCTGTTCACTTGGTTTTCTAGCTGGACGCATCCCTTGCTTTCCTCATTGACAAAAGCAACATAGGGAGGAAGGGTTTCTCTGGGTACATGGTGTGAGGGTACAGTCCATCATGGTGGGGAAAACATGATGGCAGAAGCATGAGGCTGGTCACATGGTGTCCACAGTCAGAAAGAGAGAGATGGACGCTGGTGCTCAGCTCGCTTTATCCCCTTCATTCAGCCCAGGACCTCAGCCCAGAGAATGATGTCCCCCACAGTTAAGATAGGTCTTCCGGTCTCAGCCAAGCCAGCCTAGAAACTCCCTCACAGACATGCCCACAGTGATCCTAGGTGAATCCAGATCCTGGCAAGTTGACGTCGGTGCTGGGAAAATTTAAATTCTCGATGACTTCTCCCAGGTCCCTCATTTAGACCGTCTTATCCATTCGAGGCTATTTTTGGAGACCCACGTGTGAGGCAGAAAACCAGGTACTGCGAGTCAGCTGAGAAACGAGATTGCACATTGTCAAGTGGCTGGCTGACGTCTGTCAAAGTCTGCAGACGGGAGTGGGAGGGAAATCACAGCCTTTCTTCCTCTCAGCCTTTGAGGGTGCTGGGTGCCGGTGACTCTGCCCCCATGCTGTTTCCTTTGGGAGTAAAGATTATTACTGAAACCCTTCTGGGCTCAGGCTAGGAACTGTAAACACACAGTAAACTCACCCACTCCCACCGGGGACACCTCAGTGCTGCCACTGACAGTAAAACACTTTGTAGCCCAGCGGTGGTGGCGCACGCCTTTAGCCTAGGTGCTTGGGAGGCAGAGGCAGGTGAACCTCTGTGAGTTCGAGCCTGGTCTACAAGAGCTAGTTCCAGGACAGGCTCCAAAGCTACAGAGACACCCTGTCTTGAAAATCAAAACAAAACACCACTTTATAAGCAGGTTCTGCTTGACACTAAGGTCCCCGTTCTATTCTGCTTGACATCACTGCCCTTGCTTCCAATGGAAATTGGAGCTTGAACTCTGAGCTCCACAAGCCCAGGGCAGTACATTGAAAGCTGGCTATAAAGGGGTTTAAAAAATGGCAATCGGAAAACAAAAAGCATACTTTTTCAACACCGCTTAGTTAAAGCTTGTGTGAGCAGAATTCTGTATAATGCAAGGCGCAGCTCTTAAGTGCACAGTTTGGTGAGCTTTATCAAGTGTATCCATGCATCTCAGCAGCAGAGCAGGCAAGGTGAAGAAAACGTCCATCATCCCAGTGGTCTTTCATGCCTCCTCTGTCTGTCTGTCCCAGGAAAGCAGTTGTCACTCTGATGTCTATCACTGTACACTAATTTTGCCTCCTCTTGCCTTCCTAGAAACACAATTTTAGAGTATGAACATGTAGAGAAGGGCTTCATTAAGCCCGGCATGAGGTTTTTCAGGTATATTTGCCTTGTTGCATATATTGGGGTTTTAATCAGAGAGTAATGTTCAGTTGTCTGAGCATAACATAGTTGACTTATCGATTCTGTGGGTGTTGAGCATGCGAGCTGTTTCCAGTTTGTGCGGTCTAATGAATTACCCTGACATAGACCCACGAGCCTGTCACATTACCTAAATAGTAAGGTAGTTCTTCTGCCTCTCGGTCTTCTTGTACAGCTTTGGAGTGTGTAGGGTTGTCCTTCCGTACTTCCCATTGCTGTTTATTTTTTCCCCTCTTCTCAGTTATTCTCAATAGCAGGACTTATATATGCTGTTCATCTTTTCTAAGCACTAACTTTGGCTTTTAAACTTTCCTCTATTTGTATTAGTGGAGATTAACTCAGCAGAGAATGTGTGTACATCAAGGAATTTGTTAAAGGGATTTGGCTTCACGCAGGTGTGGAAGCTACTTTAACAGTGTCTGCAAGGGCTGTTGTCTTTGTGTCTGTTGACGGGTTTGACACTCACAGGGCTGGAAGGACAAATTGGAACTAGAGGAGAGGATGGGTAGGCTGGCAGCTGAAGGGATGGTTTAGTCAGTAAAATGCTTGCTACACAAGCATGAGGATCCGAGTTCAACCCCTAGAATACATGTCAAAAAAAAGCTAAGTGGAGACCGAGCTCATTGGCCTGCTCCAAATCCTAGGCCCAGTGAGAGATCCTTTCTCAAGAAATAAAATGTGTCCCCCTACTCCCAAGGCCCAGGGAGCATTATAGAAGAAGATGAAGAAAAAGTTTAGGAGCTGGAGGATGAGGAAGAGGAAGAGCGCTGTGAAATAGTGGCCATCCGGATACGGCGTGGCAATGGAAGCCATGAATGTGTGGCAGCTGTGGATACTGTGGACCTGGCCTTCCAACTTTCCGCTATGGATAGCGGAGGTGCCCGTGAAGCCGCCCTTCCTGTGGAGATACTATCGTTCCAGGAGGCTGTGCCGTTTCCTTAATTGTGTAGCCCTTGGGGACTAGTTGGGAAGAGGGGTTCAGGGTAAAGGAAGTGGAACAGAAGAGAGTAAAGGGAGTTGAATGTGCTCACAATGCATGCCCATGAAGGGGAGTGGGGAGAAATGTATAGCTCAATTGAAAACGATAAAGTGTAAAAAAAAAATAATAATGGAGAGCAGTTGGTGAAGACACCTGACGTCAGCCTGGCCTCCTCACAGAGGCACACACGGTTTTGGTTTTGGTTTTGAGGTGTGAATCGTGTGCAGAAGTGCAGAGCGGGATTGGGGAGAGCCTCCAATTGAGTCATTACCAGTTCTATCACGTAGACACGAAGAAAAACCAACTCAGTAGTAGACTCCGTGCACTCAAAGGACTGACTCTGAGCTGTTTTAATCCCGCGAGGGTCCTAAACTCCTTGCAGCTGTAGAACCATCATTATAGTGCGTATATCAGCTGTGGAAATATGACCGAATGGCATCGCCTGAAACACAGCTTTACATAGAAAAGTAGGCAGTTTGCAGATCTAGACTGGGATGAAGGGTGTTTACCAGCCCCCGTCGGGCATATCACAATGTGCTTTCTTAGTACTTGTGTGAGAGTGTATGTTGTCACCTTGACATAGCCCAGGGACACCTGGGAAGAGAATCTCAGGGATGGGTTAACCTAGATCAGGTTAGCCCATGGACATGTCTAGGGGTTGGTGGGTATATCTTGATTGTTAATAGATGTAGGAAGCCATAGCCCCCTGTGGGTGACACCCTTCCCTAAGTGTATTTGGGGTGTGTCCTGCATTGTATAGGATAAGGGCTAAGGAAGCAGCGAGCATGCAGTAGGGGTGTATTGGTTTTTCTCTGTTTTTGACCGTGGATAGAATGCTTGAACTCCTGCCTCGGCTTACTGTTGTAATATGATTGGCGGGCTGGGCTGCGTCCTGCCACCCAGCTATACCAGAAATAATTACACGGAAACTGTATTCTTTTAAACACTGCCTGGCCCGTTAGTTACAGCCTCTTATTGGCTAACTCTTACATATTGACCTAACCCATTTCTAATAATCTGTGTAGCCCACGAGGTGGCTTACCAGGGAAGGGCTTAACCTGTGGCTGTGTCAGGAGTGGGAATCATGGAGACTCCCTCACTCAGCTTCTTTCTCCCAGCATTCTGTTCTGTTTTCTCCGCCCACCTAATTTTATGTCCTATTAAAGGGCCAAGGCAGTTTCTTTATTTAACCAATGAAACAACAGATAGAAAGATGACCCTCCTCCATCAGCTTACCTGAAATGATGATTTTATGTAACCTGGGATGGGAAGCCAAATAAGCCCTTTCTCCCCGCTGTCGCTGTGGGCCAGGGCACATTATCAGAGCAACAGCAGTGAAGCTGGGACATACAGCCTGCCTAGACTTAACAGTACCCGCCCTGATGTATGGTTTTGCTTTGGATTAGGTTCAGTTATGTGGGTTAACTGTGATCTAGAAAGGTTAATGGGAAATTCCAGAAATAATCAGCAGCTTTTACGTTGTGCGAGTAAATGGGAAAATTGCAGAAATAATTAGTGCTTTTGAAGTCCCGCGCAGTACGATGAGTTCTTGCGCTATCCTTCCTAGAAGGGACCCACCGTGATTCACGGCCATGGATGCTGCCCAGCAGCTAGTCTCTTAGCAATCATCCCAGCGCAGTGTTGTGTTCAAGTAGCCCTTATTTTACTTAATAATGGCCCAAAGCTTGGGAGTTAAAACACTGCCATTCCTGTATGGCTAAGAGACGTCTTGAAGGACTTCCTTTGAGGGAAAATCCGTAAACTCTTGACTTAAACAAAGAAAGAATGTGTGTGCTAAGGTTTTTAAGATCTCCATTAAGAACAAATCCTCCGAGGTCTGGAGAGACGACTCAGGGCTTAAGAGCTCTTCAGACCTTTCCAGAGGACCCAGTTTGTTCCCAGTATCTTTCAGGCTGCTCATAGTCACCCGTAACTCCAGTTCTGGCCTCCAGGGGCACCACATTTAAAGGTGTAAACACCTACATAGATACACAAATAGATAAAAATAAAAGTATCATCTTTCTGGCATTTTTTTTCTTTTGAGACAGGGTTTTACTGTGTAGTCTTGGCTGGTCTAGAGCTTGCTATGTAGGCCTGACTGGCCTCACACTCAGATCCACTTTGCACAGCTTCCACTGTGCTGGGACTAAAGGCATGCTTCACCACACCTGGCTAAATCTCTTTTAAGAAGAACAAATCCTCTATAATTTCTATATACACTAAATAGCTTTGGCTAGAGTATATTGTGATAATTGAATTTTATCCTTAGTTATTGTTAATCTTGCTCTACCTAATTTGTAAATGACATATTGTCATATGCATATAGATTAGAAGGCACAGTGTATGTAGACCCTGGTTTCATGAAAACACTGGGGTCCTTGGCAGATATCCCATAAAGATAAATGGGCTATGATATTACAAGCTCGTGTTTAATTCATGTTGATCAACCATCCTTTCGAGTATTGTACTTAGGTATGTCTAGAAATCTCTTAATCCTCATTACTCCCTATTATGTTTTTTGTATTAAGTAGAAACATGATAAAAGAAATAAAGGAGAAGCTGGGCCTGGTGGCTGGTGGGACATACCTCTAATCATAGTATTTGAGACATAGAGGCAGGCAGGTATTTCTAAGTTCAAAGCCAATCTGGTCTATATAGTAAGACCCAAAACAGCCCAAGTTACAAGAGAGACCTTGTCTCAAAAAGGAAAAATGAAAAAGAAGAAGAAAGAGAAGAAGGAGAAGAAGCGACACACACAAGAAAACCAATCCAAACAAACAAAAAAAAAACCCCTTAGTTTTGTACTTGAAATATATTAACATTTCTCCTGTGTGTGAGTGTGTACACACGGATGTGTGTGCCTGTGGAAGGCAGATGCCAGTGTTGGGGGTCTTCCTCTACCATTTCTCTCCCTCCCCCTCCCTCTCTCCCTCCCCCCTCCCTCTTTTTCTTTCCCTCCATTTATTTAGTGGCTGGGTCTCTCATTGGTCTGGATCTCTCCTATTTTATTAGACAGACAGGCTAAAACTCTTGGGATCCCGTCTCTGCCTCGCTCATGCTGGGGTCACAAGCATACAGTGCTACACTCAGCTTTTTCTGTGTACAAGGAAAACAAAGTGAAACAAAACAAACAAAAACCCCCACAGGTTCTTGCTCTTGACAGCCAGCAGTCTACCCATGCATGCCTCCAGCCCTATACTAGCGTCTCTGATTTTTCCATTTCCTTGTAGACTCACAGTATTATCTGATTGCATTTCCTTTTCAACCCCAAGGATTTCTTCTTATTTTTTTTTTTTGCTGTACAGTTCTGCAAATGGTACAATTTCTCATTTTCTTTTCTAAAAATGGCATTGTTTATTTATTTATCTTTGGCTGGCATTTTTCAAGGATGTAGCTAACATTCGGAGCTAACAGTAAGTTTTCTCTGAATACTTACACAGCAAATCTGCTTTGTTTTGTTTGGTTTCAGCTCTTCTGATAAGTCAGGTGGTGTTGCTGTCTTTATTGCCTTTTATGTAATGTGTCTTGTTTTTCTTTCGTTGCCTTTAACGTTTTTCATCGTCTTTGACCTTTAGCAGTTTGGTTATAACAAACATAATTGTCTCTGCCTTCTGTGTGAGTCACTGAATTATTAGATCTGAAGTTAACGATTTTTTTTTTAAAAATAAAGTTGGAAAGTTGTTGGCTATTATTTCTTCAAACATTTTTCTTTTCCATTTGTTCTCGTTTCCTTTCTGTTGCTATGGTAAAAAATACTCTGACAAAGTGCAGCTCAGTGGAGAATGGGTTGGTTTGACTTAAATTCTAGGTTCTGGCCCCTCATTGTAGGGACTTAAAGGCGACTTGAAGCAGCTAGTCCCTCCCACAACCAAGGGCAGAGAGGATTACCTGCATGCCTGCTAGCTGCCTGCATTCCTGCTGGCTGTAGTGTTCTCTTTATAGAGTCTAGGGCCCATGCCTTGAAACTGCGGCTCACAGTCAGGCTGGCCAGGTCGTCCAGTCTCGGTTAACCCAAATAAATGTCCACAGGCCAACCTGACAGACAGTGGGTCGTTGAGACTTCCATGTTCTCTCTGTATGACCTTGACAGTTAAAGCTAAGCATCAGAATGCTCTCTCTTGGTGTCCGTTTGTCCATCTTCTCCCATGTCACGGGCTTTGCTTATATTACTTCCTTCATCCTTTATGGTCCATTTCAATTGTTTTCTAATCCATTGGTCTGTTCTTCAGCTGTCTCTAGTTTAGTATTACTTTAGTCGTGAATTTCCCATTTCAGGTAGTCTGCTTTACATCTCTCAAATCCTTTGTGTGTGCGTGTGTGTGTGTGTGTGTGTGTGTGTGTGTGTGTGTGTGTCTTCCAAGCATTCATTTCTCTGCTGAGGATTCTTTTAGTTGTGGATTGTTTTCTTTTGTCTTCGATCTTATCGTAGCTGCTTTGAATTCCTTGTCAGCTCTCTGTGGCATTCATGTCATCTGAAGCTGACTATGTTGATTTTTTAAATATGTATGTATTTTGTGAAGAAAAGTTCGTGTGCCACGGTACACACGTGGCACACGCGTGGCACACACGTGGCACACGTGGAAGTCAGAGTCAGTTTTCTGCTTCCACCTTTGTGGGTCCTAGGGGTCACACTTAGATCACAGGGTGGGCATAAAGCACCTTTTCCTGCCGAGCCAGGTTGCTGACCTTTGCTTTCTTTTTTTTTTTTACTTTTTTTATTGATTGATTCATTGATTGATTTATTGATTAAAGATTTCTGTCTCTTCCCCACCACCGCCTCCCATTTCCCTCCCCCTCCCCAAATTAAGCCCCCCTCCCTCGTCAGCTCAAAGAGCAAACCAAGGCCAGCTGGCCTGGGTCTGAAAAAGCCTGGGATAAAACCGGTCTCACTGAACATAGTGGACAATGAGGACTACTGAGAACTCAAGAGCAATGGCAATGGGTTTTTGATCCTACTGCATGTACTGGCTTTGTGGGAGCCTAGGCAGTTTGGATGCTCACCTTACTAGACCTGGATGGAGGTGGGTGGTCCTTGGACTTCCCACAGGGCAGGGAACCCTGACCTTTGCTTTCTTATCTTTATCTCCCCACCCATCCTTACGTAGCCCTGGCCTCCCTGGAACTCACCTGGGTTGACCAGGCTAACTTAGAATGCACAGAGATCCACTTGCCTCTGCCTCTACGTTGATTAAAGGTGGGCCCAGCCTTGACTGCTTTTCTTAATTGATTCACATGTTTCAATGAAGGCTTGTAAAACGTAATTTGTACTTAATATAGCTTAAGGACATTGCCAATCTTCTCCCATAGTCTCTAATCCTATATTATTTTCTTTTCTTCCCCATTTATAAGAAATACAAATGCACACATGTGTAGAGTAAATCTTTCTAGTTTTTTTACTTAATAAAAAGCAAAAGCCCTGGACATTTGTGGGGCTGAAAAAAAGAAGTACGAGTGCACATTTTAGGGGCTGCCACGGTTCCACAAGGACAGCTACCTGCTGCATTCCTTCCTCTGCGAACTGCCTGTGGGATACGGGGTTCTGAAAGGCTCTTGCCCTTTCTTGTGTATTGTAAAAAGAGAGTAGTTGAGTAGCCCTAAAAATCACCCACGGCGCAACCTGAGAATGCCATCCAGTGGTGGCCAGTATCACTTCGAATTCTTAATATTTTCCACCTACTTCACAGTTTCATATTCTCATCAGAATCGACAGCAAGAATGTCTCAACATGTCAGTTTATATCTTATTTTTAAAATAACATGTAGAAAAGCTATTTTTTCTTGGAAGAGAAAGTGAAACTTTTTTTTAATAGTGAAACGTTTGTAGAAAAATATTTTTGAAATACAGAGCTAACATTCTCCCAATTTATAATAGTGACTGCCTTGCCCACTTGTTGTAACTGAATACCCGTGTGGGATATTTCATGTTCTTTCCGCTGTTACTTAAAATACTGAAGAACATTCTGTTGCAGGAAAAATGGTATAAGGAACTAGGTATGCCCTTACAGAAAGTGAGGCCGATTTATGCAGAAGGAGCCTGATTATCCACATCATGTTGCAAATTCGGTTTTCTCTCCCAGCCCCAGAGCTCTGAGAATTTATACACACCGTGTTGTGCTGTGACCCCATTCTATTCATTGGCAAGTACCCAAGCTTCTCTGGTTGCACAAATCTAAAGTCTTGTAATCTCAGAGTCCCTTACCTTCCACCCACAGGCACTGTGACATAAAACTACGTAGGGGTGGCAAGGCAGGCACAGAGAAGACCCATTCTGCAGGACGAATATAATGCCGCAATAGAGTAAAGGATGCAGTGAGGTCTGTGTGCTGTGTCTGATGTCGAGCATCCCAGGGACTACTACTCAGGTCGCTCTGAGGTTGAATGAGATCTTGGGTGATTGCAGGTCTCAGTACCTAGCCAAGGAAGGGTGACTAAGTTCTGAGAAAGTTTTGCAACAATTCTTGATTGAAGAAAGAGGCTCCCAAGAGTTTGTTGCATAGGCCATGGGAATTGTCTCTCATGTGTATTTCAGTAGTTAAGCATGTGATTCACCAGCTGTTGGCGCTGTTTGGGAAAGTTGTGGGGGTTGGGAGGCTTGTTGGCAGAAATATGTCATTAGGATCTCATTAGGATCATTATGGGAGGGACTTGGGTTTATGCTGGAAGGAACTCGCTGGGTAGCCAAGGATAACTCTGAATTTCTGTTCCTTTTGCCTTCCTCTCCCTGGGACTACAGTCTGTAAGCACACCTCTTTATCCCGTGCCAGGGAAGGGACCTGGTGCATGGTAGGCAAGCACTCTACCAGCTGAGTTACCAGCATAAAATGAATTTTGAATCCTAGACAATTATGTTAGATATAAAATCCTATTCAGTTGTGAAGATCTTACGTGGCGGTTTTCTTTTAGAGCACAGCATGTTCTTCTCCTTAATGGGTTTTTATCTTTGACATCCCAAATGAAATGGTCAGGTTTCACTTTTGGTTTTCTAGTCAGTGAAGGTTGGTGCCGTCTCCAAACTTCACAAGTCCATGTAACTTTCCCATTGCCTGCAGTGATAATCAGTGCATTGGTTTCCGAGCCTGAAGTTCATGATCCTTTAGCTAGCAGTGCCTGCTCAGCTAGCTGTCCAGTCGTAGTTCTTCCCCTGCATCGTAGGCTTTCTTTAGTTATCTTCCCTTTCAACCCTTCCAGACCTAGAGGGGCGGCTGACTGCCTTCGCTCTAACTAGGGCTGGGCTTGTTCTAGTAAAGCACTTTGATTTAGAACACACATCACGCTGTCCTCCATGTCTCTGGCCTGTCCCTCTTCTGCAGCGTCCCTTACTTGATTTCACGGCTTGCTAAAACATAGAAGCATAATTAAGGCCATAGTCCTGCAAGAACCTAAGAACAGAGTGTATGATGAAAAGAAATAGAAATACCTAGTGATGGTTTTAATTAAATTGTTTTTAGAAATGTTGTTTGTGTTGTTATATGTCCTGTGTGTGCATGTATATACGTGTGTTCACATGTATGTCAGCATAGACATGTGTGTGAATGTACTTGTGTGCGTGCCTGTGGAAGGAAGAGGCTGATACCACATGTCTTTGTTGCTTGCTCCCTGTCTTGCAGTTTGAGGTAGAACCTCTCCCTTGAGCCGGTTGGACATAGCCAATTTGGCCACTCTAGCTAGCCAGGATGCTCTGGGATCCCGTCTCCAAGTTCACATCACTGGCATTAGGCAGGCCATCACACCTGTCTGACATGGCTGCTAGGGATCCGAACTCGGGTCCCCTCTCCTGTGTAGCAATTGCTTTACATGCTGAGTCGACTCTCCAGCCCCCTGTTTGGCAGTGTGTTTTCATGTAATTTTCTGTTTGTTTCCGCGGTGTTTCCCCACAGGCAGTACTACAGCATCAGGCTCTAACTTAACAAGTCCAAGTGCCCAGCGAAGGGGCCTTTCCAAGCAGAATAATGCTCCATCAGTTTACTCCTCCACACTCGCTCTCACATTTCCCATACAGAACGAGAACGAGGTGATTACAGTGGTGTACCCATGAATACCTAGACACAGTCGGCTGGAAATGATCTTGACCTGAACCTAAAATCTGGGCTGGAGAGATGGCTCAGTGAGCAAAACACTCACCACATGGTCATGAGGGCCTGAATTCACTCCCCAGTACCCATGCTCAGCTGGGCGCAGTCTGTAATACCTGTGTTCCTCCGGCAAGATTCGGGGTGCAGGCAGGAGATCCACAGACGCTCAGGGACCAGCTAGTCTGGCAATATGCAGCAGCAAATAAGAGATCCTGTCTCAAACAAGATGGACTATGAGTACTGATACCTGAGGTTGTCCTCTGACCTCCACACTTCATGCTTGGCATGTCTCGCACATGGTCTCACACTCAGACACATGCACACTCACCAAAGGGAAAAGCCCTAACGGTGTAGATTCATGACGCCTGACACAGAGAAACAGCTTAATGAGTTTGGATCTGGTTTCCTCGTCGCACCGGGCATCTTTTCCATCTCTCCAGGCTCCAGGTTTATGAATCAGGGAAAAGTGGAGGGTCAGCAATTACGCCTTTGAGAGTTTCCTGGAAAATGCTGTGCTGATGCTGTTCCCAGCTCTTTAAGCTAAACCCCATAAAAACAGTGAAATACAAAGCAAGCTTTCAAAGTGCCATGGATGTTGATGGTGTGTTGTTTGCCAAGAGAAGAAGAAAAAAGTAACTGGAGAGAATCATGTTAGGGAAATTAAGCTGGTTTCACACACATGCCATGCTCTCTCTCCTTGGTGGCTCTACATCTCGTATAGATCCAGAAAGTCATGTAGGTATGTGTATACATATGAAATATGGAAGAATTAAAACTGTCTGTGGCAAAAGGGGGAGTGGGAGAAGTAGGGAAGAAAAATGGGGTGATGGAGCATGAGGGGGTGTACTCACCATGTAGTGCGTGCATGAATGAGAACTTAAAGAAATAAAGTAATATTATTACCAAATAAAAACTCTAGTTATAGATTTTAGATATTCTGTTAGGAACATACAACCTGACAGCAAGTCTATGCATATTTGAAGTCTATGCATACCCTGAAGCAGAGGGTCCCAAGCATTTCAAACAAGAGACATTCAACTCCGTGTCTCCTGTGAGGCTACAAGTAGATCTTGTGGAGCCTTGACTTCTCCAGTCCTCAGCTTTTTGTGACCTGAAGATTGTCTGCCTAGAACGTGTGGTGTCCTTATTAGTGCTTTTCAACTTCACACAAACCTCAGCACGTGTAGGAAGAGGGAATTGAGAGAATCCTCCGTAAGATTGGCTATTTGGAAAGCCTGTGGTACATTATCTTAACTAACGATGGATGTGGGCACTGCCACCCCTGGGCAGGCGATCCCTGGACTGTATAAGAGAGAAAGCAGAGAAAATCATGTGGGGCAAGCCAGTAAGCGGTGCTGTCCCTCCAGATTCCTGCCCTGCTTGAGTTCCAGCCTTGGCTCCCCTCGATTGATAGGCTGTGAGCCAAATGAACCCTTTTCTATAGATGCCTTTGGTCATGGTGTTTTGTCACAGCCACAGGAAGAGTAACTAAAGCATCTGTCTAGAACCTAGTTGTAGAAATCCCCTCGTCTCATGGTTTGAAGAAGGCCTAGACAAAGACTGGCCAAGCAGAGGATGAGTAGCCTGAGGTCATTGCTAATCGGAGATGGTTTTCCGCTGTGACCGATTCCCTCTGAGCCATTACTGCTGGTTCGTATAGCAAGGTTGGCAATGAGGATGTTGGCAAGGGATGCCTCTCCAGGCTAAATGTAGAGATTCCTGGCTTCAGGCTGATGCCAAGCTCTGGAACAGAGGTGGAGCTCCCGTGAAAGCACTCTGCAGGGGCCATCTGATAAAGTGGCCGCGTGTCCCTATGAGGTATACAAGGAGAAACACTACCATGTTGTACACACAAAGCATTTGCTGGAGAGAGGAAGTATGTGTGAGGTGCCGGGGCGGAGTGTTGCCTTCCCTCCTGAAGATGCTTATCCTTAGTGTCTGCAACTGAGCTGGACAGGGAGATTTGGCTTAGTTGCCAGTGGGACTACAGGTGGCCATGGTTCCTATGTTTGGGGGAGTTTTATAGGCTCATTTTTGTCTGTTCTTCCTACCACCCCTTCCAAACAGTGATGGGAAGGTAACCAGGTACTTTTAACCTATAGGATGCCATTCAGTTCTAAGTAAAATGTCAAGGTCATTGAGTTCTTCAAAAGAACCTTTGTAGCCAGGCAGCTCACGCCTTTAATCCCAGCACTTGTGAGGCAGAGGCAGGATGATCTCTGTGAGTTCAAGGCCAGGCGGTTCTACAGAATGAGTTCCAGGACAGCCAGGGCTAAGTGAAATCCTGTCTCAAAAAAAAAAAAAAAAAAAAAAAGAAGAACCCTAGGACTTGTTGGCCAGTTAGCCTAGCCTACATGGTGAGTTCCAAGTCAGTGAGCGACCATATATCAAAACAATAAAACAAAAACTGCATAACGTTATATTCCTGAGGAATGCCACCTGAGATTATTGGCTGGACTCACATACATGCACACGTATGCCCTCATGTACCTGAATGCAGGCACACACTGGGGCTAAGGGGAAAAAGAGAAAACGAATCTTATAGATGCTGACATACCTTTCTTTTTCGAGACTATTAAGAACTCACAGAGCCTTCTTGATGGCCGCCCCTGTATGCCAGCAGCAGCATCCTGCTGTGGCTGCAGTCATGTCTGGGGCTGGACAGGCACCCTGGATCAGAACCTTGCTCCATGTAGACCTCTCTATTTCAGTTTCTCTCTCCGCCTATGCAGACTGTGATGCTGGTCATCTGTAGTGTGGATCTCATGGTTCCTTTCTTATTCTTTACAGATATCATTAATGGAGTTCAAGAAAAATGTGTATTGCCTCCTATGGATGGCTATCCCCACTGCGAGGGGAAAATCAAGGTAAGGCAGGGGCTGTGCCTATCCATCCCATCAGTCTCCACCTTTCTCCTTTATTAACGATACAAGTGGACAAGTGAGCCTTGGAGCAGATCCTTTCCAGGTGTTTCCATACTGCAGGGGGTCGACCCTTCTCTGCTCTGCCCCTCCCCTGGAGTGGGTCAGCAGAGGCTCTCCGGGGTCACACTGAGAACCTGAATCACTTCAGGTGTCCACTCTGTCTTGTCCAGCCCTTCACTTCCAGGCGACCTTAGACTCCTTCCTTCTCCCTGATCCCCAGAGGCCTGTTCCCTCTCCAGATTGCATATGCAAATGAGTACCCAGAGACTCTTGGCCATTCTTTACTCTGAGGTCAAGCCCAAGATCTCCCGAATGCTGGGAAGCACTTCCTACTGAGCAACAGCCTGGCCTTGTGTGTCTGAGTTGTACAGGTCAACATGTATGTACATGTATGTATGGAGGTTAGAGGTCAACATGTATGTACATGTACGTGTGGATGCTAGAGAACAATAGGTCAACATGTATGTACATGTATGTATGGAGGCTAGAGGTCAACAAGTCAACATGTATGTACATGTACTATGGAGGCTAGAGGACAGCTCTGCGTGTCATTCCTCAGTCACTATCCACCTGTCCCTTGAGACAGGACTACTGGCAGGGAGTCCACGTAGTAGGCTGACCTGGCTGTTCCCTGAGCTGCTGTTACCAGCACACACACCTGGACTCCTGAACTTTTTTTGTTTTGCCTTATATTCTTTTTTGGGAAAAAAACCATATTTGTTTGACCTGCTCCAGGAGATCATTCCTGGCCAGTGGTGTTCAGAGAAAGGTTGTCATTCAAGTACTCATTCAAAATGGCAAAAAGATTCTGGGAACATTTCCTGGTGTCCTTTGGGGAGAGCTATCAGTGTCCATCGACACTTCTGTGGTCCTTGGCCTGCACTCTGCCTTGCAGGCCCTTTGCTGGCGATGGCACCTCCCGAGGGTGCCGTGGAAGGGCCCCTGTGGTCCTGCTAACACGCTCCCGCCCTTCACCTCCTCGCTGTGTGTACACAGAGCTCCTCTGCCTGGGCAAGCATCTGCTCCGATTCTCTAGGGGCTGAGCATTTGGTCATCTGGCCCTCGGCAGAGGGACTTTTGGCTTTGCTCTACCTGTGGGCCACTGCTTGAGCCACCCAGCCCACCATGCCCTCACCCGCTCATGCCCTCACCC